>NC_053022.1:253786594-253907019 GCF_003073215.2 Triticum urartu | reverse complement strand
GTTGCGTGAAATTTCTAGGATCGACCAAAAAGCAAGAAAATAAGATATGCATGATGATCTAATGTATAACATTCCAAATTGAAAATTTGGGATGTTACAAACCTACCACCCTTAAAATGAATCTCGTCCTCGAGATTCGAAGAGGCTAGCAAGAAAAGGTTAGGGTTTGGGGGTCTCCTCAACTTCCATCAATCATCACCGGGGTCTGGGGTGCTACCACCCTTAGAAGCATGGTTATGGTTCTATCAAAACTCATATACTCCATCCTTATTCTTGACTATGTCGGTCTTCTCAGATCATAAGGATAATTCCTTCTCTGGCTCTTCCGGTAGTGGCATAACCTTTTCCTCAATTCTTCTGTCTTTCATCTTGGTAAGGTTCTTCCGAGATTGGGTCTTCGTAGCTGACGGGTCTGGCGCCAAAACTAAACAACTATCGATATCTCATGGTGGTCAACAATTTGTGGTTTCTCCTGCAGGAAATGGGTCTGGGTTGATCCTCACCGTATAACCTACGGTTGGCAAAAAGCTGCCGTGTACAAGGGAAAAATTCTTATACCATTCTAAGGTTTAAACAAGGTTTAATATCGCCGTCTCTCTACTATAGGTAAGTCACTCAGATTTACCATCCCATATAGCAAGGCGAATAATAAGAGTAAGTCGGTATGGTGATCAATCCATCCCGCACCCAAATCATTACCATGTATACGGTTTAGCGAATCTCGCATTCTAACACTTGGTCATCCTCACAAGCATTGAAGAATTTCTCTTGTTGACGAACTAAGTTCGGATAATTCCATGGATTCTGCAAGCCAAACAAACATCTATCGTTCCTTCCCAACCCTCAGGTTTTGCGTAACTCCTATAAGATCGTCTATCGGCAAAGGTATATCCTCTTCCAGGGTCCTTCCTTCAGGAAGAATGTGCTTGCTTCTTGGCAGGTTCTGGAGCCTGTGGGTTATAGCCCATCTCCTCACTTGTAATCCTTGAACTCATCTTCGGGCAACTGATCATTAGTCCAACTTCCAACTTCCTAGTATTCTTAAATCCATCCAATTGTATTGTCTTCCTTCCTTCTATTGGCACCAAACTAGGACATGATTACTCAGACTCATCATGGAGTTTTCCATTGATCCATATTTCTGACATCATATATCCTTCATATCCAATAGTAATTCATCTCTTCATCCTCGTGGAATATCCCTCATATCGAGATAAAATGAATTCCATACTCACTTCGTGGAACATCATTATCCTTTCCAGGGTCAAGCGTCCTTACATGGGAATATTGGCCATCTCTGCATGGCACTTCTTCAACTGGGAAACATGAAACACATCTTGAACTCCTGATAGTCCTTCGGGTAATTCCTACTTGTAGGCCACTTCTCTCATACGCTCCAAAACTCGGTATGGTCCTACAAATCTCGGGGCTAATGGTCCAATTCGTTTTAACTCCTCGCAGAAGGGTCACACGAAGACATGCTCTATCTCCAATTTCATAGACTACCTCCTTGAGTTTTTGAGTCTACATAACTCTTCTGCCTGGACTGAGCTACCTTCAGTCTATCTCGAATCAACTTAACATTCTCTTCTGACTCCTTTGATCACCTTTTGTCCAAACAACTGTTGGTCTCCAACTTCATCCCACATACTCTTGGGGTATCACACATATCGAGACAAAACTCGTATTCATTTTGTCCAAAATCCATTACAGGGTACTACCACCCTTAAAATGCACAAATCTTCCATAGACCATATTTCTCTTATCCTCAGAATGGCCAAAATTCTCCTTCATAGAGTAACAACTCATAAAATCCATATCAGTACCAACGATGCTAACTTTATTCATTCTCAAGTGATTACAATCTCTCGCTTTTCCATTACAGGTCTCAACTCAACACCTCAATATAAAAGAAAAATGTTCTCACTTCTACTACTCCATTTCTTTTGTTCTAAACTCAACTATCTAGCACATGTTTCCTTCTCCTTGGGGCATTCTCTGGCAAAGTGCCCTGCTCCATTACAACTAAAACATATTACTTCTGACAAGTATCAAGGTTTCCTTTTGGGGCAACTGTTGAGGTAGTGCCCTGACTCCTTGCACTTGTAACAGGTGATATGACTCAGGTTCCTCCTGGGCTCCAATCGGTTTCTCTTCCTGGTCTTTTCCATTCCAATCAGAGCTTCTATTTCCTGTGGGTCATATTCTACTTCCTCTGTCGGGAATTCTACTAGATCCCCATTCATGCAATTCTGGGAGATGTGACCTTCTTCTCCGCATGAATAGCATGAATTGGTGTAGGGTTTAATTGGTTCTTCTTTGGGTGTGTCCTCCACATCTTCCTTCATCACAGTTTCTTCTAAAATTCCCATGAGGGCTCCTTTCATTGCTTCTTTTTTTCTGCCGGATGGTTCCTTGTACCTTGGTGTAAATGTGACACTGTGCAGGGTAGTGGGTAGTCCCTTCACACAAGAAACAAGTGATCTGCCTAGTTGGGCATTCTTCAGCTGGGTGACTTCCTTCACAATTAGGGCATTCATCCTTGTGTTCTTTATGGTTGTGTCCTATTTCTCCACAAAGCTTGCATGCATAAGTTTTCTTCATGTCCTTTCCATAAGGCTTCAACTTCTGGGACACAAACTGAGACTTTAGCAAAGTCAACTTAAATTCTTTCCAAGTGGTTACTCCTTGCCATCCATTTATGGTTTGGTACAACCTCCACCAAGTAGCAGCACCTCTTTCCAAGCATTGAAGAGCATGCTGGGCCATATCCTTTCCGACTATAGGCTTGTTCTCCATATGATCCTCCATGTTCTGAATCCATCGGTCTGTCTCCAATTGACTCATCGGTCCAGAAAATACAATCTCATCTCCATTCATCCTCTATTGGGTCCATGGGTTATGGGGTGAGATAAGAGGGATCAAGAGAGAGGGAGGGATACACACAATACAAACAAAAGTTTTGAAAAGACAGATTTTATTGTGGCTGTCGGAAAAAAAACATCAAACAAATGACAGCTCACAAACGCCGCATCTAACGTAGGTATATAACAGGGGTTTGGTCTTCTAAAGGTCAATAAATCTTCAACGTCTCCAAACTCTTCAAGCCTTGTTCATGCCTCCAATGGCTTCTTCCGATCGTGTTTATCCTGCTCAATTTCTTCTGCCAGATCCTCTCTGTTGACAAAAAGTTTCTCGTGACGTCCTTTAATATTTCTGGAGTGGCATTCCAAACTTCTGGGTTTCAACATTGGCATGAACCATGGTACTACTGCCCTTCAGTTCCTGATGAATCTCCGGTATCTCGAGGTTGTAGCTCCTCTAGCTTGCTACTTCAGCTTCTTGGACCTAAGTTCTTCACGAAATCCTTCCTTGTCAAAATACGGCTTCATGGAGCTCCATTTTAAACTTCTTGATGTACTACTCCAGATCCTGGTGATACATTGGCTAGGGCTAAAACTTCATCTTATGATAGGTGCTCCATCAGCCTTCTTCCATCAAATCCATTCTGATGACATGCATCCTTAACTCAGCACGGTGACAATAGCATTAGCGGGGATGACATCACGGATAACCGTGTTTCTGCTCTTGTCATTTCCATGAGCTATCTCTCCACAGTTGATATCTCCTGCCTTAGGGTTTCTTTGACAAAACTTCGAGTTCTCATACTCCTTGTTTCAGTCTTTCTCCGATACACCTTGATCTCGGGTATTGACAACTTCCATAATCTGCCAAGTTCCATAGGGGTAGCATTCCTAGGTCATACAAATCTGGGGATTCTTCAGAGCCTTCAAATTCTCCTAGTCTTCAGAGTCTTCAACCACTGTAGTTTCCATTATCATAATGCACGGTAAAATCTTCTTCATTCCGTAGTGGTCTTAGTTGTCCAATATCTTGTACTTCTTGAAGTGGTCTCATCAGTCGAATCTCCGAGTGGTCAAAAGAGGAAAGGGGTATGGTCTCACTAAAGAGAATTTTTGAATAAGCTCAGAAGAGAAGAGAGGTAAAAAGGTCTTTTTGAAAAGGAAAGTTGTAGGGAAAATCTTTCCTATGGGCTCGCCAGCTTCTAGGGTCACGTCCTACAGTCAACATGTGCTCTGATACCATCTTCTAGCGACCCGACCCGAATGGATCAAGTCTCTGTGCTTAAGTGTCATCCCTGGATCGGTATGCTGACACACACAGTACCGAAGGATTTATAACAGAGGTAAATCACATGTATAAAGTAACATAAATACTATTACCTCAATCCATATAGCGGAAGCAACAAGGTTGTGGATTCCCATCAACACCAACGGCAAAGTTGAGTGTAGAAATCGTAACCCTAACGTATCACTTACTCACCGTAAGATAATCCTGCAACATGAGACGTTGCAGCCCGAAACGGGTCAGTACATTGAATGTACTGGCAAATTCACACCATAGAGAAAATGATGAACAATGGCTATCACTATATGCATATATGGCTGGTGGAAAAGCTCTATGGTTATAAGGTTTCTGCGTAAAGCCAATTTTTTCCTACTGCAAAGGAATACATTTTAATTAACTATCATGGTGGTTGTTGAACATTGAGAATGGTTGACAGCATTCCCAATCCCAATTAAGTAACATCATTAAACCCAACAATATTCATTTAAAGTAACATGATGAGATCAACAGGATAATCCAGGTACTAGATACTCAAGATGTCCATAACCGGGGACACGGCTAATCATGATTAGTTTGTACACTCTGCAGAGGTTTGCGCACTTTTCCCCACAAGACTCGATCGCCTCCACTTTTTTTCTCGCACTACATGGTGTTTGAGAAACGGATGACCGAGACATAGTCTTTCAGAAGCGCTAGCACCTTACATGTGGGGTAGACCGTACCACCTACAACCCCTACATCTGCTAGTCCACCCCGTAAGAGTTCGACAACTTAGTCAACTATGCCAGAGCCCATAATGGCTTGTGGCTACACACGGAAGTTTCTAGCATGAAAGATCTTATGATCCCTTTGAGCCTAGGTGGCGGTCCGAAAAAAAAACAGGCAAGTCCTGATAGACATCAGGTGCCTCAATCCACCCAGATGTGTGTTTAAGTTGCCACCTTAGATAAACCATTAAAATTATCAAACTCACATCTGTCATGGATATTACTCACCCAATCCACGTCTACTAGCATAGCATGGCATAATAAGCAAACGTAGAAGTAACTCCCAAAGGTTTCATAATAATACAGGTGATAGGTACTACCTCATCTACTTCCCATCCCACAATTTAATTAGATCCTAATCATGCAATGTGAGAGGATTGATCTAATGCAATAAAACATGGGTTGTAGAAAAGGTATGATCAAAGTGTGAACTTGCCTGCAATGTAGATGAAGATGATTCGCACTTAAAACTCTTGATAGATCTACTCGTCACACTCCGGTCAATCTATCGTAAGCAAACAATAGTAACCACACAATAAGTACTCATCTAATGCACAAGTAAAACTCGAACGAGAGAACGAACCAGAAAGTTCAACTTAAGAACTCCGGTTGCAAAGAAAGAACGAACCGAACAAACGACGGAAAACAAACGGCGGAAGAAAACAACTCGGTTCTAGCAAGTTGAAACTAGGTCAAATTTTACCATAGCAAAAACTTGTTCAAGTTGATTAGACGGAACGGCGGTTTCGAGACGAAACTCCAGGTGCTTGAATCACCTGATTCCGATAAACGGGCGAGAAGATAAACTAGAACGAAGATCGGATCTGAGATCGCGATCGCGGAATAAATCCGACGAAAAGAAAGAGACGAACGGTTAAACGAACGGGCGTCGTTAACCGGGAATAATCGGTGATCACGTTCGTTGAGACGAATGGTCCGAAAGAAGAACGAAAACCAATCTAGGGTTTTCGGAAAAGAAACCGAAAAAGAAAACGGAAAACCGATCTAGGGTTTCGGAAAAGAAACCGAAACGAAGAATCGGAGAGAAAAACCGGAAAAGAAAACCAGAACGGTTTCTTTTAAAAGAACCGAACCGCGGGGAAGAAAAAGAGAGGCGCGGGGCTACCTCCGGCGAGGTGGGGCGAACGATGGCGACGGCGGCGTGCTAGGGCGGCGGCGGCGGCGCTATAGGGGCGGCGGCGGCGGGTGAGGGGTGCGGGGTGGGGCGCGGCTTGGGGAGGAGAGGGGGTTTGGGTTTTTGGTGTGAGGAGAGGGGCGGTCTATGGGGTATTTATATAGGAGAGGGGAGAGATTACTTGGGGTAGGGGACAAGAAATAGAGTAGGAAAAGGAAAAACGAAACAAGGAAAAGGGGCTAGCCTAGAATCCTAATAGGATTCGGCCAGGGAAGAGGTGGCGGCTGGCCTGGCGCCTGGCGCCTGGCGCTGCGCGCGGCTGGGGTGGAGCGGCGGCTGGCTGGGCCTTTGGCCCGGCTGGCCTATGGAATTTTTTTAACTGGTTCCGCGCGCAGAAAAACAAGAAAAAGAAAAACTAAACGGGCTCCAAAAACCCTAAAGTAAATTTTCCCCGACTCCTAAAAATGAGTCGAACAAAATGAACTTTTCTACGGACCTAAAATGCAATTTTCGAAAACGCGCATTTTTCCCTATCCAAAGAAAAACAAACAAACACCGGAAAACGAAATTTGATCTATTTATTAAATCTTCATTTTTCCTATATTTTGGGAAAGTCATATTATTCCCTCTCTCATATTTTGATATCGGAAAAATAATTGAAGATGAAATAAATAAATCAAATGATCCTCTTTTCAAATTCGAGAAAACTCTCAAATATGAAAATAACGAAATCTCCAACTCTCTCTGAAGGTCCTTGAGTTGCGTGAAATTTCTAGGATCGACCAAAAAGCAAGAAAATAAGATATGCATGATGATCTAATGTATAACATTCCAAATTGAAAATTTGGGATGTTACAAGCTCCCCTTGTGTCGAATCAATAAATTTGGGTTGAATACTCTACCCTCGAAAACTATTGCGATCCCTATACTTGTGGGTTATCATATTACCGGAGTGGGCCCAGAGATACCTCTCGACAATCGGAGTGAAAATCCTAAATACGAAATACGCCAACCCAACAAGTACCTTTCGGAGACACCTTAGAGCACCTTTATAATCACCCAGTTACGTTGTGACGTTTTGTAGCACACAAAGTGTTTCCTCCGGTAAACGGGGGTTGCATAATCTCATAGTCATAGGAACATGTATAAGTCATGAAGAAAGCAATAGCAACATACTAAATGATCAAGTGCTAAGCTAAACAGAATGGGTCAGTCAATCACACATCATTCAAACTCTTTGTCTATGGTTAGGAAACATAACCATCTTTGATCAACGAGCTAGTCAAGTAGAGGCATACTAGTGACACTCTGGTTTGTCTATGTATTCACCACATGTATCATGTTTCCAGTTTAATACAATTCTAGCATGAATAATAATCATTTATTCTTGATATAAGGAAATAATAATAACTTATTATTGCCTCTAGGGCCATATTTCCTTTAGTCTCCCACTTGCACTAGAGTCCAATAATCTAGATTACACAATAATGATTCTAACCACCATGGGCCTTTGGTGCTGATTCATGTTTTGCTCGTGGAAGAGGCTTAGTCAATGGGTCTGCCAACATTCAAATCCGTATGTATCTTGCAAATCTCTATGTCTCCCACTGGACTTGATCCGGATGGAGTGAAGCATCTCTTTGATGTGCTTGGTTCTCTGTGAAATATGGATTCTTTGCCAAAGCAATTGCACCAGTATTGTCACAAAAGATTTTCATTGGACCCGATGCCACTAAGATATGACACCTAGATCGGATATGAACTCCTTCATCCAAACTCCTTCATTTGCTACTTCCGAAGCAGCTATGTACTCTGCTTCACATGTAGATCCACTACGACGCTTGTTAGAACTGCACCAATGGACAGCTCCACATTTAATAAAAAAACACGTATCCGGTTTGCCGATTTTAGGAATCGTCCAGATCAGTGTCAAAGCTTGCATCGACACAAACCATTTACGACGAGCTCTTTGGTCACCTCCATAAATGAGAAACATATCCTTCGTCCTTTTCAGGTATTTCAGGATGTTCTTGACCGCTGTCCAGTGATCCACTCCTGGATTACTTTGGGTACCTCCCTGCTAAAAACTAATAGGAAGGCACACATCAGGGCTGGTACCACATCAATTGCCATTACATGATAGAGCCTATGGCTGAAGCATAGATAACATCTTTCATTTCTCTCTATTCTTCTTGCAGTGGTCGGCATTGAGTTACTCAACTTCAACACCTTGTAACACATGCAGAACCCTTTCTTTGCTTGATCCATTTTGAACTTCTCAAACTTTGTCAAGGTATGTGCTTTGTGAAAGTCCAATTAGCGTCTCGATCTATCTCTATAGATCTTGATGCCCAATATATAAGCAGCTTCACCAAGGTCCTTCATTGAAAAACTCTTATTCAAATATCCTTTTATGCTATCTCTAGGAAATTCTAATATCATTTCCCAATTCACAAAATATGTCAATCCACCATATAATATCAGAAATGCTATAGAAGCTCCCACTCACTTTCTTGTAAATACATGCTTCTCCAAAAAGTCTGTATAAAACCATATGCTTTGATCACACCATCAAAACATTTATTTCAACTTCGAGAGGCTTGCACTAGTCCATAAATGGATCGCTGGAGCTTGCACACTTTGTTAGCTCCCTTTGGATCGACAAAACCTTCTGGTTGCATCATATACAACTCTTCTTCCAGAAATCCATTCAGGAATGCAGTTTTGACATCCATTTGCCAAATTTCATAATCATAAAATGCGGCAATTGCTAATACGATTCGGACAGACTTAAGCATCGCTACGGGTGAGAAGGTCTCTGATACATCCATTTTGCATCATGCTTTTATATCAATATTTATTGCATTATGGGCTGTTATTACACATTATGTCACAATACTTATGCCTATTCTCTCTTATTTTACAAGGTTTACATAAAGAGGGAGAATGTCGGCAGCTGGGATTCTCGGCTGGAAAAGGAGCAAATATTAGAGACCTATTCTGCACATCTCCAAAAGTCCTGAAACTTCACGGAAGTTATTTTCAGAATATATAAAAAATACTGAGCGCAAGAAGTACCAGAGGGGGCCACTCACCAGCCACGACGGTGGGGGCGCACCCTACCCCCCGGGCGCGTCCCCTGCCTCGTGGGCCCCCTGGTGGCCCTCCGATGCCCATCTTCTGCTATATGGAGTCTTTCGTTGAGAAAAAAAATCATAAGCAAGCTTTCGGGATGAGACTCCGCCGCCACGAGGCAGAACCTTGGTGGAACCAATCTAGGGCTCTGACGGAGCTGTTCTGCCGGGGAAACTTCCCTCCAGGAGGGGGAAATCATCGCCATCGTCATCACCAACGCTCCTCTCGTCAGGAGGGGGCCAATCTCCATCAACATCTTCACCAGCACCATCTCCTCTCAAACCCTAGTTCATCTCTTGTATCCAATTCTTGTCTCTAAGTCTGGGATTGGTACCTGTAAGTTGCTAGTAGTGTTGATTACTCCTTGTAGTTGATGCTAGTTGGTTTATTTGGTGGAAGATCATATGTTCAGATCCTATATGCACATTAATACCCCTATGATTATGAACATGAATATGCTTTGTGAGTAGTTACATTTGTTCCTGAGGACATGGGAGAAGTCTTGCTATTAGTAGTCATGTGAATTTGGTATTCGTTCAATATTTTGATGAGATGTATGTTGTCTCTCCTCTAGTGGTGTTATGTGAACGTCGACTACATGACACTTCACCATTATTTGGGCCTAGAGGAATGGCATTGGGAAGTAATAAGTAGATGATGGGTTACTAGAGTGATAGAAGCTTAAACCCTAGTTTATGCGTTGCTTCATAAGGGGCTGATTTGGATCCATATGTTTCATGCTATGGTTAGGTTTACCTTAATACTTATGTTGTAGTTGCGGATGCTTGCAATAGAGGGTTAATCATAAGTGGGTGCTTTTCCAAGTAAGGACAGTACCCAAGCACCGGTCCACCCACATACAAATTATGAAAGTACCGAACGCGAATCATATGAACATGATGAAAACTAGCTTGAACGATATTCCCATGTGTGCTCGGGAGCGCTTTTTCTATATAAGAGTTTGTCCAGGCTTGTCCTTTGCTACAAAAAGGATTGGGCCACCTTGCTGCACTTTATTTACTTTTGTTACTTGTTGCTCGTTACAAATTATCTTATCACAAAACTATCTATTACCTATAATTCCAGTGCTTGCAAAGAATACCTTGCTGAAAACCGCTTATCATTTCCTTTTGCTCCTTGTTGGGTTCGACATTCTTACTTATCGAAAGGACTACGATAGATCCCCTATACTTGTGGGTCATCAAGACTCTTTTCTGGCGCCGCTGCCGGGGAGTGAAGTGCCTTTGGTAGGTGGAATTTGGTAAGGAAAAATTTATATAGTGTGCTGAAATTTACTGTCACTTGTTACTATGGAAAGTAATCCTCTAGAGGGGCTTGTTCAGGGTATCTTCACCCCGACCAGTAGAGAAAAGAGTTGCTCCTCAACCTACTGAACCTACTGAAAATGTTTACTTTGAAGTTCCTTCGGGTATGATAGAGAAACTGCTAGCTAATCCTTTTCCAAGAGATGGAACATTGCATCCCGATTTACACTTAATCAATGTGGATGAAGTTTGTGGATTATTTAAGCTTGCAGGTATGCCCGGTCATGTTATCAAGAAGAAGGTATTCCCTATATCTTTGAAGGGAGAGGCATTGACATGGTATAGGCTATGTGATGATATGGGATCATGGAATTACAAACGATTGAAATTTGGAATTTCATCAGAAGTTTTATCCTATGCATCTTGTTCATCGTGATCGTAATTATATATATAAATTTTTGGCCTCGCGAAGGAGAAAGCATCGCTCAAGCTTGGGGGAGGCTTAAGTCAATGTTATATTCATCCCCCAATCATGAGCTCTCAAAAGAAATGATTATTCAAAAAAATTATGCTCGGCTTTCTCTCAGTAATCGCTCCATGCTCGATACTTCCTGTACTGGATCTTTTATGATGAAGACTATTGAATTCAAATGGGATTTATTGAAAAGAATTAAACGCAACTCTGAAGATTAGGACCTCGACGAAAGTAAGGAGTGAGGTATAACACCTAAGTTTGATTGTGTTAAATCTTTTATGGATACCGATGTTTTTCGTGAATTTAGCACTAAATATGGACTTGACTCTGAGATAGTAGCTTCTTTCTGTGAATCATTTGCTACTCATGTTGATCTCCCAAAGGAGAAGTGGTTTAAATATAAGCCTCCCACCGAGGTAAAAGTAGTTGCTCCTATTAAAGTTGAAGAAAAGACTATCACTTATGATGATCCTGTTGTTCCTACTGCTTATATTGAGAAGCCACCTTTACCTGTTAGAATAAAGGATCATGCTAAAGCTTCAACTGTAGTCAACAAAAGTAATATTAGGAAAAACAAACCCCCTGAGCAAGTTAAAGTTGAACCTAAAATTGCTATGGTTAAAGATCTCTTGGCCGATAATATTGATGGGCATGTTATTTACTTCTGCAATGAAGCTGCTAGAATTGCTAGACCTGATGCTAAAAATAAACATAGACCTGTTGTAGGCATGCCTATTATTTCCGTTAAAATAGGAGATCATTGTTATCATGGCTTATGTGATATGGGTGCTGGTGCAAGTGCAATACCTCATTCCTTATACGAAGAAATTATGCATGATATTGCACCTGCTGAGATAGAAGATATCGATGTTACCATTAAACTTGCCAATAGAGATGCTATTTCATCGGTTGGGATTGTTAGAGATGTTGAAGTCTTGTGTGGGATGGTTAAATATCCTGCTGATTTTCTAGTTCTTAGTTCCCCACAAGATAGCTTTTGTCCCATTATATTTGGTAGACCCTTCTTGAACACTGTTAATGCTAGGATAGACTGCAAAAAGGATGTTGTTACTATTGGTTTGGGAGATATGTCTCATGAGTTTAATTTTTCTAAATTTAGTAGACAACCCCGTGATGAGGAATTGCCTAGTAAATATGAAATTATTGGTCTTGCTTCTATTGTCGTGCCTCCTAGTGATCCTTTAAAACAATATTTGCTAGACCATGAAAATGATACGTATATGAATGAAAGAAGGGAAATAGATGAAGTATTCTTTAAATAGGGACCTATTCTAAAACACAATTTGCCTGTTGAAATCCTAGGGAATCCTCCTCCACCCAAGGGTGATCCTATGTTTTAGCTTAAACCATTGCCTGATACTCTTAAATATGCTTATCTTGATGAAAAGAAGATATATCCTGTTATTATTAGTGCTAACCTTTCAAAGCATGAAGAAGAGAAATTATTGAAAACTCTGAAGAAGCACCGTGCTGCTATTGGATATACTCTTGATGATCTTAAGGGCATTAGTCCCACTCTATGTCAACACAAAATAAATTTGGAGAAAGATGCCAAACCAGTTATTGATCACCAACGACGGCTAAATCCTAAGATGAAAGAAGTGGTAAGAAAGGAAATATTAAAGCTCCTTGAGGCAGGTATAATTTATCCCGTTGCTGATAGTCAGTGGATAAGCCCTGTCCATTGTGTCCCTAAGAAGGAAGGTATTACTGTCGTTACTAATGATAAAGATGAATTGATCCTGCAAAGAATTATTACAGGTTATAGGATGGTGATTGATTTCTGCAAATTAGATAAAGCTACTAAAAAAGATCATTACCCTTTGCCTTTGATTGATCAAATTCTAGAAAGATTATCCAAACATACACATTTTTTCTTTCTAGATGGTTACTCTGGTTTCTCTCAAATACCTGTGTCAGCTGATGATCAAGAAAAGACTAATTTTACTTGCCCTTTCGGTACCTTTGCTTATAGACGTATGCCTTTTGGTTTATGTAATGCACCTGCTACCTTTCAAAGATGCATGATGGCTATATTCTCTGACTTTTCTGAAAAGATTTGTGAAGTTTTCATGGATGATTTCTCTATTTATGGATCCTCTTTTGATGATTGCTTGAGCAACCTTGATCGAGTTTTGCAGAGATGTGAAGAAACTAACCTTGTATTGAATTGGGACAAGTGCCACTTTATGGTTAATGAAGGTATTATCTTGCGGCATAAAATTTCTGAAAGAGGAATTGAAGTTGACAAAGCTAAAGTTGATGCTATTGAAAAGATGTCGTGTCCCAAGGGCATCAAAGGTATAAGAAGTTTCCTTGACCATGCCGGTTTTTATAGGAGGTTCATTAAGGACTTCTAAAAAATTTCCCGGCCTCTGACTAACCTATTACAAAAAGATATTCCTTTTGTCTTTGATGATGATTGTGTAGAAGCATTTGAAATACTTAAGAAAGCCTTGATTTATGCCCCTATTGTACAGCCACATGATTGGAATTTGCCCTTTGAAATCATGTGTGATGCTAGTGACTATGCTATAGGTGTTGTTCTAGGACAAAGAGTTGATAAAAAATTAAATGTTATTCAATATGCTAGTAAAACTCTAGACAATGCCCAGAGAAATTATGCTACTACTGAAAAGGAATTCTTAGCAGTTGTAGTTTCTTGTGATAAGTTCAGACCTTATATTGTTGATTCTAAAGTAACTATTCACACTAATCATGCTGCTATTAAATATCTTATGGAAAAGAAAGATGCTAAACCTAGACTTATTAGATGGGTTCTCCTGCCACAAGAATTTGATTTGCATATTATTGATAGAAAGGGAGTTGAGAATCCCGTTGCAGACAACTTGTCTAGGTTAGAGAATGTTCTTGATGACCCACTACCTATTGATGATAGCTTTCCTAATGAACAATTAGCTGTCATAAATGCTTCTCGCACTGCTCCATGGTATGTTGATTACGCCAATTACATTGTTGCTAAATTTATACCACCTAGTTTCACATACCGGCAAAAGAAAAAGTGTTTCTATGATTTAAGACATTACTCCTGGGATGACCCGCACCTTTATAAAGAAGGAGTAGATGGTGTTATTAGAAGTTGTATACCTGAGCATGAACAGGAACAGATCCTACGCAAGTGTCACTCCAAAGCTTATGGAGGACACCATGCTGGAGATAGAACTGCACATAAGGTATTGCAATCCGGTTTTTATTGGCCTACTCTCTTCAAGGATGCCCGTAAGTTTGTCTTATCTTGTGATGAATGTCAAAGAATTGGTAATATTAGTAGACGTCAAGAAATGCCTATGAATTATTCACTCGTTATTGAACCATTTGATGTTAGGGGCTTTGATTATATGGGACCGTTTCCTTCCTCTAATGGGTATACACATATTTTACTAAGTGGGTAGAAGTTATTCCAACTTGTAGTGTTGATCATAACACCTCTATTAAGATGCTTAAAGAAGTTATTTTTCCAAGCTTTGGAGTCCCTACATATTTAATGACTGATGGTGGTTCACATTTTATTCATGGTGCCCTTTCGTAAAATGCTTGCTAAGTATGATGTTGATCATAGAATTGCATCTCCATATCACCCACAGTCTAGTGGCCAAGTAGAATTGAGTAACAGAGAGCTCAAATTAATTTTGCAAAAGACTGTTAATAGATCTAGAAAGAATTGGTCCAAGAAACATGATGATGCATTATGGGCTTATAGAACTGCATATAAAAATCCTAAGGGTATGTCTCCGTATAAAATGGTTTATGGAAAAGCATGTCACTTACCTCTTGAATTAGAACAAAAGGCATATTGGGCCATCAAAGAGCTCAATTATGATTTCAAACTTGCCAGTGAGAAGAGGTTATTTGACATTA
The DNA here is from genome assembly GCF_003073215.2 of Triticum urartu. Lineage (NCBI taxonomy): Eukaryota > Viridiplantae > Streptophyta > Magnoliopsida > Poales > Poaceae > Triticum > Triticum urartu. The sequence continues at coordinate 253,892,193 of NC_053022.1, read as the reverse complement.
GCTCACTTGATGAATGGAGAACCCGAGCCTATGAGAATGCCAAACTGTTTAAAGAAAAAGTTAAAAGATGGCATGACAAAAGGATACAAAAGCATGAGTTTAATGTAGGTGATTATGTGTTGCTATTCAACTCTCTTTTAAGATTTTTTTGCATGCAAACTCCTCTCTAAATGGGAAGGTCCTTACATCATCGAGGAGGTCTATCGTTCCGGTGCCATAAAAATCAGCAACTTCAAAGGCAGGAATTCGAGGGTGGTGAACGGTCAAAGAATCAAACATTATATCTCAGGTAATCCTATAAATGTTGAAACTAATGTTATTGAAACTGTAACCTTGGAGGAATACAGAAAAGACACTTTCCAGAACGTTTAGACTCTGAAAAGGAATAGGTATGTGGTACGGTAAGTAAACCGACTCCAAAACAGTTCTAATGGCATTTTTTCTCTGTTTTGGAATATTTAAGAAAATAGGAAAATAGTAAGTAGTCCGGGAAGGACACGAGGCGTCCACGAGGGTGGAGGGCGCGCCCTACCCCCCTGCCTCGTGGGCACCGCATGCGCTCTCCAGACTCTGTTTTCTTGCACGGTACTTCTTTTGGTCGGTAAAAATTCATTATATAATCTCCCAAAGGTTTTGACCAACGTATCACACAAATATCCTCTGTTCTTGTTTCGAGCTTTTTTTCTGACAAATCTAGATCACCATGACGTCTCCAAGTGCCCCCAAGGATAGTTCTTTGAGAAGGTCATCAACACCTACCTTGCGGAAGTGCTACAACATCCTCAAACCATTGAGATGCGTGAGGGGTTGCTACACATCCGCGATGTTGGGGGACCAAGGAGGACCGGAAGCATGGAGACAAGGCTCGACGCAATGGAGCAACAAGTTTTCAAGTGTCAGGAGATGGTGGAGCATGGACTCGACTCCAATCACATAGTGATCACGGAGTTCACCAACAACCACAAGATGGACGCCAAGGACATTGGGGAGGCCATCTTCAAGCTTCACGAGAAAATCGACCACCTCCAAGCCCAGATCTATGACCTGCAAAATCAAAATTGTGAGTATGAATATAGATTCAAGACGACGAGTTTGGCTGCAGATTTAAGGATCCCAAAGACTCGATCATCCTTCGATGATGGTGAGCCTATGCCTTGGAAGAGGGGCGACAAGCCTACATCATCAACAACTCCATCTCCTTCACCGGCAAAAGAGATATAAACACATGGGTATGGGCACTCCCCTAGGCAACTGCCAAGCTTGGGGGAGTGCCCCGGTATCGCATCACCGTCACTTTTATCTTTACCATTTTTCTTAGTTCGATCCTTTTGATAATATCTTGATCTAGTAGAATAAAGTTTTATTATGATCTAGTTGTGAGTTTTTCTTTACTATCTTCCTATGTAATTGAGTCTGTGATATATATATATAAAGACTAGTCTTACTATGATCTTGAGGGAATAAAATAAAAGAGAAGGAAATAAAAATAAATAAAGAGATCATATGGATCTTATGGAGAGTAATGACTTCACATATAAAGAGTATGATGAATAAAAGTTGTTGAGAGTGGACAAACATAGTTTTGGTCATCGTTGCAATTAATAGGAACTAATAAAGAAAGAGGGTTTTCACATATAAATATACTATCTTGGACATCTTTTATGATTGTGAGCACTCATTAACGTATGATATGCTAAAGATTTGACGTTGGACAAGGAAGACAACGTAATGGGTTATGTTTTCTTACATCTAAGAAAAATTATATTGTCGTGGATCATCCAACATGTTGAGCTTGCCTTTCCCTCTCATGATAGCCAACTTCTTTGCACCAAGTAGAGATACTACTTATGCTTCCAAATATCCCTAAACCCGTTTTTGCCATGAGAGTCCACCACACCTACCTATGGATTGAGTAAGATCCTTCAAGTAAGTTTTCATCAGTGCACAAAAAAAATGCTCTCTAAATATGTATGATCTATTAATGTGGAGAAAATAAGCTTTATACGATCTTGTGATGTGGAAGAAATAAAAGCGATAGACTACATAATAAAGGTCCATATCACAAGTGGCAATATAAAGTGACATTCTTTTGCATTAAGATTTTGTGCATCCAACCATAAAAGCGCATGACAACCTCTGCTTCCCTGCGAAGGGCCAATGTTTTACTTTTATCTTCCACCTTATATAAGAGTCATGGTGATCTTCACCTTTCCTTTTTACATTTTATCCTTTGGCAATCACAATGTATTGGAAGGATCCTGATATATATGGCTAATTGGATGTGGGTTTTCATGAACTATTATTGTTGACATTACCCTTGAGGTAAAACGTTGGGGGGAAAAACTATAAGCCCCTGTCTTTCACGTAGGGAGACAGCTTTGACTCAGCAGCAGGCTTATTGACACAGTCGCGAGAGGATTCATTCCACCCCCTGTCTAAGTCAGAGCTACAGTAGGCATATTGATGAACCGGCCGTATCAAGTAGTGCGCGAAACCGTAACCCGCTGCGAGGCCATAACCCGACAGGCGGCGATGCTAATGCCCAAGATGTGGTGGACCATGGTAGAGCACGTCGAGAAGCCAAGATACTAGTGCAATACACAGCCCGTCAGCTTACTCCGGTTCGTCCAACTACTTCGGTGGAACCAGGCGTGGTTTTCAGTTCTTTGGGGGTGCTGCGTCTTACCCCGGCCATACGTAATGTACGGCTACCCAAGGACTTCAAGGATCCTCTTCAGGTGCCCAATTACACTGCCGATTTACCCCCGAATCATGGGTTGAGAGCTATGAAATGGCGATGGAGATGCTGGACGTGGATGATGCGGCATGTGCTAAGTACTTCATCATGATGTTGGAAGGGACAGCTCGTACTTGGTTAAAAAGTTTACCAGCTAACTCCATCGGGTCACGGGCCAAGTTAAAAAGACGATTTATCCAGAAATTGAAAGCCACGTGCAAACAACCTATGTCAATTGTGGACTTAGCTGCCTGTGTTCAAGAGGAGGGGGTCCACAACCCATTGGGTGAAGAGGGTCTCAGCTATTCTATATTCATCAGATCGCATCAATGCTGACATGGCAGTCTTGGCATTGGAAGGCAATTGCCGGTTCATGCCCTTGAAGCTGAAGTTGGGAATACTCAAGCGTCACTACAATGACATGGCCACGCTTATGGCAGCCCTGGTTAAATATGCCGATTCAGATAGTACCAAGGACCCTGAGTCCGAGGATGAAAAGATGGGGAAGGGAAAGAAGAATGGTAGTGCCAAGGGGCAGCAACATAACCCGGCGGGTCATGGGAACAACGGTAAGCGCAAGGCGGATAACAGCTTGGATTTTTGTGGCTAACACCAACACCCAGGATAATGGTCAGCGCCGTAAGGGTAAACCGCCCCAGTGGGGTAGATGTTCAGGTCCCAATCTGGAACGCCTGTTAAATGAGCCTTGCCCAAAGCACGGGTCGCGAGAGAGGCCAGCTACGCACCTTTCGAAGGATTGTTTCATCATGCAGGAGTTTAAAAATTCAAGTTCTTTTCAATACGACCAGGGACCGCCCGGTGGTTCAGGAGGCGGTTCTCATGGGCCGGGTTACGGTGGAGGCAACTCCGGTTCAGGATTTCAAGGCAATCAAACCGAGCATGGCAATCAAGGGAATGAGAGTAACCAGGGTGGTTACAATCATCAGGGGTTCAGCAGCAGCAACAATCGGGTTATTAGAGTAATCCGAAGCAGTTGAATAGTGGGCAGTATCATGTCTTCACCACTAGCCTATGTAAGCGTGATCAGAAGCTGCATAAGAGGGCAATAAATTCTGTTGAACCGGCGGTGCCCCGTTATCTGCGCTGGCCTGAACAGCCCTTTTGTGGAGTCGAGAGGATCATCCACCCCGGGTTGATAATCCGGGTCATCTGGCCTTAGTGGTGGCACCTCAGGTTGGGGGGTACAAGTTCACCAAGGTACTCATGGATGGAGGGAGCAGTATTAATATCCTTTATTATGAAACCGTCCATCGTATGGGGTTGACAGATATGAATCTTAAACCATCGAACACCGTCTTTCATGGTGTGGTGCCTGGTAAATCGGCGTACCTAGTGGGTAAGATAGCTCTAGAGGTTGCTTTTGGAGATCATCATGATTCAAGATCAGAAACATTGACTTTTGAAGTGGTGAAAATCAAGAGCACATATCATGCCCTGTTTGGACGACCGGCTTATGCTAAGTTCATGGCAAGGCCCTGTTATGTTTATCTGTAGCTTAAGATGCCGGGTCATAAAGGGACCATCACAGTACACGGGAGCCGGAAGATTGCTTTGGAATGTGAAGAAGGTGATGCGGCGTATGCTGAGTCGGTTTGTGCAACACAGGAGTTGATGTTTTACAAAGACAATGTTGATCCGGCAGATATGACTTCTCTGAAAAAGCCAACTACAGAGCATGATCCAGCTTTGAAGTTTAAATCGGCCAAGGAGACTAAGCCGGTTGACTTTGTTCCTGGCGATTCATCCAGGCAGTTCAACATCAGCGCTAACCTGGATCCGAAATAGGAAAGCGCGCTCATCGAGTTCATCCGTGAGAACCGGGACATCTTTGCATGGAAGCCTTCTGACATGCCAGGTGTACCGAGGGAACTCGCTGAGCACACTATTAATATAGATCTTAAGTTTAAACCGGTCAGGCAGTTTCTCCGCCGCTTCAATGAAGAAAGGCGCAAGGCTATTGGTGAGGAGGTAGCCCGGCTCTTGGCCGCAGGGGTTTATCGTGAAGGTTTTTCACCCTGAGTGGCTAGCTAATTCGGTGATGGTGCTTAATAAGAACGACACTTGGCGTATGTGTGTGGACTACACAGATCAGAACAAGGCATGTCCAGCTGATCCCTTTTCTCTCCCTCGTATTGATCAAATCATTGATGCTATGGCGGGTTGTGACCGTTTGTGTTTTCTGGATGCTTATTCTAGTTATCATCAGATCAAAATGGCAGTTAAGGACCAGGAGAAGACAACTTCTATAACTCCCTTTGGAGCCTTCTGCTATGTATCAATGCCTTTTGGGCTCAAGAGTGACTTGGGGACTTATCAACGTTGTGTACATAATTGTCTTCGCAATCAGACCGGGCGCAATGTTAATGCTTATGTGGACGATATTGTGGTGATGTCTAGAAAGGAGACATTGATAGATGATTGGAAGGAGACTTTTGATAACCTCCGAGTTTATAAGATGATGCTTAATCCGGCCAAATGTGTCTTTGGTGTACCGGCAGGCAAGCTCTTGGGTTTTCTGGTGTCCAACAGGGGCACTGAAGCTAATCCGGAGAAAATCAAAGTGTAACATCCCAAATTTTCATTTTGGAATGTTATACATTAGATCATCATGCATATCATATTTTATTTTTCTTTTGGTTGATCCTAGAATTTCTACGCAACTCAAGGACCCACGGAGAGAGTTGGGGAATTCATTATTTTCATATTTGAGTTTTCTCAAATTTTGAGAATAGGATCATTTGATTTATATTATTTTATCGTCAATTATTTCTATTACAAAAATATGAGAGAGGGAATAAAATGACTTTCCCAAAATAAATAAATATTGAGGATTTAATAATAAAATCAAATAAGATTTTATTTCGGAGTTTTTCGTTATTTTATTTGAATTTAGGAAAAATGTGCGTTTTTCAAAATTACATTTAGGACCCAAATAAATGTTCACCTTGTGCGGCTTGATTTTAGAAGCCCGGGAAAATTTATTTCAGGATTTTTAGAGTCCGTTTAGTATTTCTTTTTATTTTTTCTTCTGCGCGTAATTATTTGAAAAAACGAACCGACCTAACGGGCCGTGTCCGACCCGGACTCCTGGCCCGGTCGCCTTTATAAGCCGGGGGGAGGCCCAGCCAGCCGCCCGCGCCCCCTGAAACCCGAGCCGCGTCGCCCCGCTACTGCCAGCGCCCGCCGCCGCCGCCCTGCCACCGCCGCCCGCCGCCGCCGCCGGACGCCGCCGCCTCGCCGCCCGAGGATGCCTCGAAGTCCGTGCCATTTTTTTTTCGAAAAACCGTCCGGTTTTTCGTCGGTTTTTTTAGTTTCGGTTTTTTTCAAATAGATCGGTTTTTCTGATTTATTTAAATAGCGAGCGTTAGTCCGTTCGTTCGTTCTAGCGAACGTTGTCGTTTTTCTTTTTCTCGGATTCAATCCGCGATTTTTCTGATCGCGATTTCTTATCCGATTTTCGTTTTAGTATAACTTTTCGCTCGTTTATCGGAATCAGGCGATTCAAGCGCCTAGAGTTTCGTCTCGAAACTCTCTATCCGTTTAACCAACTTAAACAAGTTTTTGCTACTGTAAAATTTGCCTTAGATCTATATTAGTAGAACGAAGTTGTTTTGTTTCGCCGTTTGACTTTCGTTGCTTCGTTCGATTTGATTCTTTTTGCCAACCGGAGTTCTTAAGTTGAACTATCTGGTTACATCTCTTATTTGAGTTTTACATGTGCATTAGATGAGTACTTATTGTATGCTTGTTTGTTTGTCTGCGATAGAGTACCCGGAGTGCACCGCTTGTTACTTCGAATCGCTTGGTTTCCCGGATCATCAGCAAGGCAAGTAACACTTTGATCATACTTTTTCTACTATCCAGTTTTATTGCATTAGATCAGTCCTCACACATTGCATGATTAAGATCTAATTAAATTGTGGAATGGGAAGTAGTTAAGGTAGTACCTATTACCTGTTTATTATCAAACCTTTGGGAGTTACTTCTACGTTTGCTTATTATGCTATGCTATGCTAGTAGACGTGGATTGGGTGAGTGATATCCATGACAGATGTGAGTTTGTTAAATTAATGGTTTATCTAAGGTGGCAACTTAAACACACATCTGGGTGGATTGAGGCACCTGGTTAATCCAGGATTTGCCTGTTTTCTTTTGGACCGCCACCCAGGCTCAAAGGGATCATGAGATTATTCATACTAGAAACTACCGTGTGCAGCCACAAGCTATTATGAGCTCTAGCATAGTTGACTAAGTCATGCAAACTCTTACAGTGGTAGACTAGCAGATGTAGGGGATGTAGGTGGTACGGTCTACCCGATCGTAAGGTGTTAGCACTTCTGAAAGACTATGTCTCGGTCATCCGTCTTCTCAAACACCATGTAGTGCGAGAAACCAAACGGAGGCGATCGAGTCTTGTGCGGAAAAGTGCGCAAACCTCTGCAGAGTGTAATAAACTAATCATGGTTAGCCGTGTCCCCGGTTATGGACATCTTGAGTATCTAGTACCTGGATTATCATGTGAATCTCAACATGTTACTCTAAATTAATTTTGTTGGGTTTTGTTAATGATATTATTTTTAATTGGAATTGAGGATGCTCTCAACCATTCTCAATGTTTAACAACCACCATGATATTTAAATAAATTTATTCCTTTTTAGTAGGGAAAAATTGGCTTTACGCAAAACTGTAACCATAGAGCTTTCCACCAGCCAAATGTGCATATAGTATAGTTGTTTCATTCCATCACTCTCTATGTGTTACATTGCCAGCATATTCCATGTGCTGACCCGTTTCGGGATGCAACGTTAATGTTGCAGACTTTTCAGATGACAATTAAGGAGTTTTAGGTCGTTGTTCTATACTCAGTGATGCCGTTGGAGTTGATGGACTCACTTATCTTCCAAGCCTTCCGCTGTTATCGTTATCAGATAGCCTTAAGACATATTTATTGTAATAAGTTCTCTCTTGAGACACTTGATGTAATAAGTGTGTGATTGCAACTCTGTTATAAATCCTCCGAGTATTGTGTGGTGTCAGCATTACTGATCCAGGGATGACACCGGAGCACAGAGATCAAACTGTTTGAGGTCTGGTCGCTACACAAAGCTATTACGTCTCTGGCTAAACCGGCGTGTATTAATGATGTTCAGCGTTTGGCGGGTCGAATTGCAGCCTTGAGCCGGTTTATCAGTCGATTAGGGGAGAAGGCCATCCCTTTGTATCAGATACTGAAGAAGACGGATGACTTTGTTTGGAGTGAGGCTGCCAATGAAGCCTTTGAGAGTCTAAAGCGGCAGCTAGCTGAGCTGCCTGTCCTTGCTGATCCTATTGATAAGGAGCCCTTGTTGTTATATGTGGCTGCTAATGCCCGGGCTGTTAGTGTGGCTATTGTTGTGGAGCGCAAGCAGGCTGGAAAGGAGTATTCGGTTCAACGGCCGATTTATTATATCAGTGAGGTGCTTATTGAGTCTAAGCAGAGGTACCCACATTGGCAGAAGCTAGTATGTGGAGTTTTCATGGCGAGCCGGAAGCTCAAGCACTATTTTCAGGGTCATCCTATCACTGTGGTCAGTTCCGCCCCCTTGGGGGATATCATCCAAAATAGAGAAGCAACTGGCCGGATTGCCAAATGGGCTATTGAGCTTGGACCTCACGGGTTAAAATATAGGCCTCGCACAACAATCAAATCCCAAGCACTTGTGGACTTCAACAATGATTGGACAGAGTTGCAGGCACCGGAGGAAAAGCTAGATAACACTTATTGGACTATTCATTTTGATGGGTCCAGACAATTGGAAGGCTCGGGGGTTGGAGTCATATTAACTTCCCCACGAGGAGATAAGTTTTGTTATGTTCTCCGTTTAATGTTCCCTTGCACTAACAATGCAGCTGAATATGAGGCCTTGCTCCTTGGTCTTCGGATGGCTAAGGAGATGAATTTAAGATGGGTTAAGTGCTTTGGTGACTCGGACCTAGTAGCTCAACAGGTGTCTGGCACTTGGGATTCCAAGGATCCACTCATGGCGGCATATCGACGAGAGGTGGACATAGTGGCTGGTCATTTCAATGGTTATCAGGTTGAACATATAGACCCGGCAAAAGAATGAAGTGGCAGATGCTTTAAGTCGCTTAGGCTCTCAACGTAAACCGGTGCCACCCAATGTCTTTCTGGATGTGCTGCATAATCCGTCAGTCAAAATACCTACGGAGGAGGATTTGGCTATTCCTGACCCGGAGGCTCAGTTGGTGGCGGCTCTTCACGTTCTTCCGGATTGGACGGTCCCATACCTGGCGTACATGAACCGGGGTGAGTTACCGGAGGATGAAACCTTGGTCAGGTAGATAATCCGGTGATCCAAGTCAATGACCATTGTCAATGGGGAGTTACATCACTGTAGTGTAACAGGGGTGTTTCAGCGTTGTGTGTCTCCTCAAGAAGGCTGTGAGATTTTGCATGAGATCCACGAAGGAGATTGTGGTCACCATGCCGGTTCAAAATCCTTGGTGGCTAAGGCCTTTCTTCACGGCTTCGATTGGTTGACGGCTCATGCTGATGCTCAGGATTTGGTAAAGCGGTGTGACGGGTGTCAGAAGTTTGCACGCCGCGCTCATGTTCCGGCTCAAGAATTAAGGATGATTCCAATCACTTGGCCGTTTGCAACTTGGGGGCTAGATATGGTTGGGACCTTTAAGAGATCCAAGGACAAGAAGACCCACCTACTGGTGGCGGTTGATAAGTTCACCAAGTGGGTAGAGGCAGAGCCAGTCAGTAAGTGTGATGCGGCCACGGCGGTTCAATTCATCAAAAAGCTGATCTTCCGTTTTGGTTTTCCACACAGCATCATAACTGATAATGGTACTAATCTATCCAAGGGTGTTATGGAGGAATTTTTTCAACGTGAGCACATCCGGCTTGACGTATCATCAGTGGCTCACCCCCAATCTAATGGTCAAGCAGAGAGATCCAATCAAGAGATTTTGAGAGGCATGAAGCCCCGGCTTATGGTTCCTTTAAAGCAGACGCCGGTTTGTTGGGTGGAGGAGTTACCTTCCGTGTTATGGAGTATTAACACCACACCGAACAGATCTACAGGTTACACGCCTTTCTTCATGGTTTATGGAGCAGAGGCGGTTCTCCCTAGTGACATCCGTCATGACTCGCCCCGTGTGGCGGCTTATGTTGAAGCTGATAATGAGAAAGCATGTCAGGATTCATTGGACCGGTTAGATGAGGAACGTGATATTGCAGCGGCTCGTTCGGCGATTTACTAGCAAGATCTCCGACGTTATCACAGCCGCCGGGTTAAAACCAAAACTTTTCAAGAAGGTGATTTGGTGCTCCGGCTCATCAAGGATCAGAATGATATGCACAAGTTGTCCCCACCTTGGGAAGGACCTTTTGTGGTCAGCAAAAATCTGCACAATGGATCATACTATCTTATCGATGTTCGAGAGCACAAAGACTCACGTAAATCGGAGGAGGAGACCCAACGGCTGTGGAATATAGCTCATCTTCGGCCTTACTATACTTGAGCCACATGCTCTTCTTATGTACATATTTATGACAATGTATATATTATGATCAATATAATAAACCGGAGCCTCAGCTAAAGCGGGGTCTCTGTTGTTTTTATTACATCATGAGTGATTACATGGGGTCTTCTGTTTATAAAGCGGAGTCCTATTGACCCGGCTTATAAAGCCACACATATCAAAGGAAATCACTAGGGGGCTTGGTCGTATTCGAACCATAGCTACACCTCTTGATCGGCTTAAGTCCAAAAGGAAATCATTAGGGGGCTTGGTCGTATTCGAGCCATAGCGACACCTCTTGATCGACTTACGGCCAAAAGGGAATCATGTGGGGCCAAAGAGAGTGTTGCAACAGCATAACTCAAACATAGGCACCCACCGAGCACAGCTCAAATGTTGCTTGGGGGCTCTTTGCTTCTCAAATAACAAAGAGCTTGCACCCTTGCAATAGGCTATCAAGACAGGCTTGGAAGCCAAGTGTATTCACCTAAAACCCCGGCTTATCCTGCCTTTTTTAAGTAAGCCACTCCGTCCAGGTAAACCTGGTATGACCCGCCGAACGTTTGACAAGTCAATCTCATAGACCCTGAACTTGTCAAAGTTAAAACAACGATTGGTTAATGATTGAGGTCCATCTTAAAAGGCTGTGAAAAATGGTTTAACTCAGTGGCCTGGCAGCCCATGAAAAGCCTTGATTTAGGGCCTGGCAGCCCATGAAAAGCCTTGCCTGTTCTCTTTGTGTTTTTATTTGGCGAGTTTTTCTCCTCTGGTGAGATTTTTAAATATCTTATGATAAACCGGCGTTTATTGACCCGGGTTGGCTTTCAACGATAAGTTGTTAGTACATGATCAATTATAATCCGGAGTTTATTGACCCGGTCTGGTTTTTGACTACAAGTCAATAGTATTATATGTGGATACACCGGTGTTTATTATAACCCGGTACGGTTTTATCATAAACCGGCATGGAAGGAGTTATCAATACTCCAGATTGGGGTTATCACCCTAAATATACAAAAGTTGGTCAACCAACAGTACGATACGATATCACAGGTATCGTCTTTTTTATCTTTGATTTTTTTTTCAAAGTACAGCCTCGGTTATCAATCCATAGGCCATATATTTGGGCATCATGACCCGTCCAGCGGTAAACCGCCAGGACACTTTCAAATTTCTTGTATGCGGGAACAATTTAAATAACACCGCTAGGGATTATGAACATAATATATCCTAAAGCATGGTGGATTAGCAGTATCAGGCAAAATAAGTATGCATGATGGCATAGCAGACCAAGTGTTTTCAACTAGCCTATTTCAAGGCACTTTAAATGCCCGAAAAAATAATTGTTTTCGACAAAGTGTGGCAGTACGCAGAAGGCTAAACCGGCCTCCGGATCATGACTCGTCACCAGGCTGAGTTGAAGGCTGTGGATCATCCTGCGCTGGTGCATTTTCCTCCTCTCTACCCAGTGGCTGGAAGTCAAAGGTTGCCCAATCGATTCCAGTTAAGGCTTGGAACATAGCTTCATCACTTATATGGTTTGAGGGGTCAACATCAGGGGCATGGGTGTGCTTACGGATTGGCGGAATAGGATATTCTACATCATGTGTTGGCGTAGGAAGTCTTTTATGATCAGAGTCATAAACCGGCTGATAGTGAGAGAGATCTGTTTCTATGGCCAATTTGCTCGCTATGGGGCGCATTTATTTTGTCAGCCTTCGAAGATCATCATTGTTAAACTCTGAGCCATCCTCTTTTATGCTAGGATAGCCTCTGCCGATATCCGACGAGTCAAGATCCGGTATCCATGCCTTAGCCCGCATTAGTGCAGTCAGCGCACCTGCCCTTGCACCTAATCTCTTTAACTCGTTCAAATGGGCAGGCAACATTGACAGTTTCTCAATGGTTTCCTTTATCAAAGTTGGAGGCGGTTTGTTATGTGCGGCAGTGCAAATGGCCCGTTGAGCTCCGGAATATAACTGCTCTATCAGAGTATAGGCAGCCTTCAGCTTCATCCGCATGTCAGAGCCCAGATGGGTAATGTGGGTTCCTGAGTCATTACAAGCATCAGTAAACCGGTCAACTGATGAGGTAAAATATATTGACAAATTAGATGAGGAGACTTACCAAATACATCAGAGGTCATGGCATTTATTTGCCACTTTAAGCCGGTCAGTTCTTCAACCACGGGTTTAAGGGCTGCTTCTTCGTCTTCAGCTTTCTTTTGCAATCCGGTTTTCTCGGTGCCCCAATCCGCCCGTTCCTTATTAAAAGCTTCGTTTAGCTTCTCCATGGCTGCTAAGGCACTCGTCAATTCCTCTTTCGCTTTGGAGGTTTCCACTTGCTGAGATTTGATGTTTTCTTGAAGATCAGCGGTTTGGGCTTCCTTTTTGCTCAGCTCAGCCTATAAGAGAAGGTCATATTATGAGGTGGCAGTGAATATTCGATGCACCAAGCACATAACAAGTTACACACTTGGCACTTGGGGGCTAATGCCTATTTGATTGATTATCAGAAATTTTTTACAAGTCCCAAGCACAATACAAGTATTATTCTTGACACTTGGGGGCTGATGTACGGTTGCTCAAAGTAACATTAGTTGAAGTCCCGGTTTAGCTTGGAAAGATAAACCGGCCCTTGGGGACTACACAGGCGAAAGTTAAAAGATTACAACGTTAAAGTACCGGTTCATCTTAAAATGATAAATCGGCCCTTGGAGGATAATCATGCAAAGTTGAGGTATTACAAAGTCCCGGTTTAAATTAGCATCATAAATCGGCCCTTGGGGGCTACTGGAGTTGGTACATGCAATTGGACATAAGAGAGACAAAGGTTATGTAGTTACCTCATAACGCTCCTTCATCAGATTCACTAAACCGGCTTCGCAGTCACGGTTTGTGTGCAGACGGTTTAAAAAACCAGAATGAAGTTCTTGGGTGTTGAGGTGGGCGTAGCTTGACAAGTCTGTGCTCCATTTGCCTTTGCCCATAGCAGAAATTTCCTCCTTAGCACTATGCTTTGATAATGCAACAGGATTGCCAAGGGTGGTGTGGCCAACGCCAGTAATTATAATATCATCTTCCTTGTTGCCAGCAGCCTTTTCTGGAGTTGATGATTCATCAGCAGCCTTAGCTGGACTTGACGGTTTATCATCAGTTGGGACCGGGCTTGCCGGTTTATCAGCATGACCTGTTGTATCAATTTCTACTTGTTCAACAAAGTCATGATCTGGAGGTGGCACATCATCAAGCATGGCGTCAGCATTTGCTCCCTCCAGTTCTGGAGTTCTCTCCGGTTCAACAACCACATGGTCATCAGACGGTTTATCTACATAAGCTTTCTTGCTGGGTATGGCTTTGGCTCTGAAAGAAAAAGATATAAAGGTCAGTATATCACGTAAATATAAAGTGTCAAGAGGAGTAAGTTTAAAGTGTTTACCCAGGGACGGTCTTAAGAGGAGGGAGGTGTGTGGCCGTTGACTCGCCGGATGATGAAAGAGGCGTTCCCTGATAATTTGAATCGGATGGATTAAGAGGCTGTCGGAAATAACCCACCTTGGGATAAGAAGTATCGGAAGTGTTTGAGACCTTAGATCGTCACTTCCGAATCGGCGTGTTCGGTAAACCAGCCGAAGTGACTACTTGGCCGCTGTGTCGGGTTGTGCGACGAGCTTCGTGTTGCTGCTTCTTCAAAAGAAAGTTTGGGTCCAAGTGAGCTAGGGGGAGAGGAAATCTTACTTTCCGGACGGCTTGACAGATTTTTTGTGTTGGCAGAGGGTCTGAACCGGAGGAAAGGATAATTACCTCTGCGTCGTCAGCTTGGCTGCCCTCAGCATCATCTTGATAATAATCATTGTCAATGAGGTGTATGAAAAATGAACCAAGAGAGTCAAGTTCTACCTCTACGTCCGGATCATCAAGGTCGTCATCAAGGTCTAAACCGATGGGTTCAGCTGACTTTCTCTTGGCAGGTCTCTTGACAACCTTCGTCTTAGGTCGAGGGGTCTTAGCCGGTTTATCCAGCGGCTTCTTCTCCTAGAATGGGTCGTCACCCTGTTAAAAAGATGGACAGAGGATATAAAAGGTTGCACAGTTAAGAATATCAAGTACAAGCAGGAGTGAGGCAATTCTTACAACTGGCGGTTTATTCAATGTATAAAAGGGACTTAACCCGGTCCTACTGCAGACAGCTTCCAGTTCATTCAGCATCTTCTTGACAGACTCAGTAACTTCAGTCTCTGTTAGCTGAATGTCAATATGACGTTGAGAGTCTTTTGAGTTCCATGTGTACTCAAACATTAAACCGGGGCGGCAGCTTAACGGCAAGATACTCCAGGATATCTAGCAACAAACAAAGTCCACCCCTGTCAAACCATTGGCCATGAAAGCTCTGAGCTTGGCTTGTTGTGGTGCGTATGAGGCCCGTTCCTTGGCAGTCAGCCGTTGTGGAAGTGGGTGTGTGTTGGTAAGCCGGTGAGCACGATAACCCGGCAGAGGGTTCTCATCTTTAGGGGAGGTATCCTTACAGTAGAACCAAGTCTGGTTCCAATCCTTAGGGTGACTGTGAAGTTTGGCGCGAGGGAAGCTAACATCCTTCCTTTTCTGAATGGAGACGCCGCCAAGTTCAGTGTTCGGCCCGTCTACGAATTCAGTACAACGGTTTAAATAGAAAAAATCCCAGAACAACTCAACAGTTGGCTCTTCTTGCAGATAGGCTTCACAAAACACTTGAAAGTTGAAAATATTGGACACAGAGTTGGGTCCAATATGTTGAGGGTGGATCTGGAAGCTGGCAAGCACATCACGGAAAAACTTGGATCTGGGCGGTTTAAAACCACGGCTCGTGTGATCAACAAATATCACTACCTCGCTGTCTTTTGGGGTAGGAGGATTTTCTGGACCGGGAATACGCCAGTGGATCTCACTTTGTTTTGGTAAAGCGCCAGTTCTGACGCATCCATCTAATTTCTCTTCATTAACCCGGGAAGGGACCCGGTTACAAGCATAAAATTGTTTGGCCATTTCAAATAAGGAGCTAGAAAGGATTGATGCCGGTTTAAGGCTCATGGTTAGCAAGCATAAGACGTAGCAGGTTAAGGAAAAAGCATTCAAGCATGCAAAATTGTTAAACCGGAGGTTGATGATATTATAAATGGTAAGGCGACTGGCGGTTTACGAGGGGACTAATAGCATATGGCAGATTATTTTCTAAAGGATAAACCGCCTACGCAGACAATGGAAGTACAGATCTGAAGCAAAAACAGCTAAGTGAGGGAAAACAAGTTTCACAGGTTCACATTGGAAATTCAGATCTACCCCATGTCAGGAAAAGGAAAATATTTATACCTAAAAAGTTGGTGCCCGGGCAGTTTGTGAAGTTCCAGATTGGATTTTTGCGCACAAAGAACATGGTTTGATGGCGAAATAAGGGTTATCATTACTGACGCATGGAAGTACATCAAATTTGGAGTTCATTGCATAGGATCTAATGAAGAACATGGGAAGAACACCATGAAGTGTTTCTATGTACTCGCGTGAACCCTAGCGAATCTACAGAGGAAAGGAAGAACAACTTACTGAAGCTGTTGAAGCCGCGGAGGCGCGCCTCGTTTTTCTGGTACGGTCAGGGTGATGCAGCGCCCGGAGTTGGGGCAGAAGCGAAGGTCGACGACGGCGGCGGCGCTCGGGTGCTGAGGTGGCGTGATATAGAAGACAGACGAAGAGGCAACGGGAGGAAAGGAAAGGGACCCTCGGCCCTATTTATAAGACAAGGAGATAAGCGACAGGCGCGGAAATCGAGCAGCCCAAAAAACGGATGTGCAGCAAGGTTGTTGCCTCGATTGTTGGAGGATCACTAATGAAGGGTATCTTCGGTTTTAATGAACAGGTGACGTCATGTCGGTTTATTACGAACCTGGAAGATGACGTCATGACGGTTTACAAGATCTGTGCGAAGGTGCAGAAGGAGGAATTTTTTTAAGTGTTGAAGATTGACATGAACGAGTTCAAATCAATCTGGGGCCTAATGTTGGGGATATTGCTATTAAGTACAAACCGGCCATGAGGGGCCGGTTTATGCCCACAAGGAGTTAGTCATGTTTGAAGCCCGTGAAGACAAGCGGTATGGCGCTTTACAAATAAGATTTACATGAAGGCCCAAGGCCCAAAGGCGGACTAGGGCTCGTAGATATAAACCGCCATATGATGTGTAACTTATGTTGTAAGGCAAGGAAAGGTAGAAACCGAGCCGGGCACGTTTATGAGCCGGGCTCGAGATTCTGTAAACCGCCGGGCGTCAACCTGTGTATATAAAGGGACGACCCGGCAGCGGTTTAGGGACAGACAACAAACAATAACTTGAGAGCCAGGCAAAGCGGATTCACTCCCTGGTCATCGAAACCCTAGCAATTCCATCATAACTGGACGTAGGCTTTTACCTTCATCGTAAGGGGCCGAACCCGTATAATCCCTTCCATCCCTTTTCCGCTTTAACCCCTTTAAGCTAACCCATCATGATGGCTCCACGACTAAGTCCGTTCACTAGGACATCTGCCGTGACAATTCCACGACAGGTGGTGCTATCGTACATCCAAGTTGATGGAGACTTCAACCGATGAAGGGTAACGGTTGCGCGAGTCCACGGAGGGCTCCACCCACGAAGGGTCCATGAAGAAGCAACCTTGTCTATCCCACCATGGCCATCGCTCAGGAAGGACTTGCCTCACTAGGGTAGATCTTCACGAAGTAGGCGATCTCCTTGCCCATACAAACTCCTTGGTTCAACTCCACAATCTTGACGGAGGCTCCCAAGTGACACCTAACCATTCTAGGAGACACCACTCTCCAAAAGGTAATAGATGGTGTGTTGATGATGAACTCCTTGCTCTTGTGCTTCAAATGATAGCCTCCCCAACACTCAACTCTCTCTCACAGATTTGGATTTGGTGGAAAGATGATTTGAGTGGAAAGCAACTTGGGGAAGGCTAGAGATCAAGATTCATATGGTTGGAATGGAATATCTTGGTCTCAACACATGAGTAGGTGGTTCTCTCTCAAAAAATATATGCTGGAAGTGTAGGCACGTTCTGATGGCTCTCCTCAGTTATGAAGGAATGGTGGAGGGGTATATATAGCCTCCACACAAAATCTAAACGTCACACACAATTTACCAAACTCGATGGGACCGAATCAGAAAACTCGGTCAGACCAATTCAGTTCAAAATGTGAATGTTAGGCTTTTCAGTTGGACCGACATGTCAACTCAGTGGGACCGATTCCATTAGGGTTAGGGCATAACATAACCTTGGTGAGACCGATTACACAAACTCGGTAGGACCGACTTCGGTAATAAGCTAACTAGAGTGTTGGTCAGGCACTCGGTGGGACCGATTCGCTCATTTCGATGAGACCAAAACATTACGAAAGGGAAACAGAGTGTTTGCATTGCGAACTCAGTGGAACGATCGCTCATCTCGTTTGGACCGAAACGTTGCGAAGGGAAATAGAGAGTTTGTAATCCCATCTCGGTGAGACCGAGATCCCTATCGGTGAGACCGAAATGACTAGGGTTTCTGGCAGTGGCTATGTCAAGTGAACTCGGTGGCGCCGGATAGAACATTTCAGTGGGGCTGAGTTTGACTTTTGGTTTGGGACATATGTGGATATGAGCAAGTGGTTGAGGGTTTTTGGAGCATATCACTAAGCATCTTGACCAAGTAAGCCATTAAGCAACACCTCATCCCCTTTTAATAGTATTGGCTTTTCCTATGGACTCAATGTGATCTTGGATAAATAAAATGAAAATGTAGAGTCTTGAGCTTGAGCCAATGTGTGTCCTTAACATTTTCAGGGGTCCACATTCCTAATCCATGCCATGCCAATCATTGAACTTTCTGAAATGATCATCTTGAAATAGTATTAGTTCAATAAGCTATACGTTGTTAGTAATTACCAAAACCACCCAGGGATAGTTGCACTTTCAGTAATCGAAATGAATAATTGGATATCATGTCGAATGAGTAAGAAAGACAAGTAAAATTGTCAACAAACCTGGCCTGCTGTAGTAATCTGGGTCAATGTCAATATGACCAACAATCCAAAATGATTAGTGTCTGTTCCTAGGGCCGGAATTTTGAAACCCTGTGAACTTTACAGGTACTAAAGATTAATGAAATATCTGAATCACTAAGTGTAGGTAGCAGTCAGTACACAACAAACCCTAACTATAGTAATGCCTAATGAGTAATGAATCGATTAGAAAATGGGTGATGGGGAGTCGCTGCTGAGTGTTGAAGACGCATCTCAGGATAAATCAGGTTGGCTAAGTGTGTGCTGCACGCCTGAGCCCTGAACAGACTGAGAAGGTAGGCACGACGGTGCGCCCGGGCAGCGGTGAAACTATTGGGCAAGCGGCTCCTAACCTCCTGTTAGTCAAGCGTCTCCTCCTATAGTCATGTCGTCCCTCGACGGCAATACGCCGGTGAGGCAGGCGGTTGGGATCGAGTAGAGATTGGAAGCGCAGAAGAACAGAGGGGAATCGGGGCCTGGGCTGACAAAAAATTCCAGGGTGGGCCGCGGCCCACCGTGGCCACCCTATAGATCCATCCCAGTGGCTCTCGTTGACTGGGAGCAGGCTCTATGGGCGGTGGCACCCTGCATCACCAACGTCGTGTGCCTCGAGAAGCAAAGGGACTTCGGTAGTGTTTAGGCGTCCTCTGCATGGGCATGTCTTGGCGCAACATGACCGTTGGATAAAACTCAGACGATGCAGGCCAGTCACTGTAGCACAAAGTGTGCGGGTGTGTTTGGTTGCATTCTCATCTCAATATAGTTATTCCCTCTTCGTGCATGCTCATCTCGGCACCCCTCTTCATGCATGCTCTGTATGCTCCTAGTGTATTTGTGTTAACATGGTGTGGACTCATGCACCCTTCATGCACTCTGCCAAACACCCAAAAGTGGGTCGAGAAGGGAACTTTTGCTCCCATGCGCCCTACCTAACACTGAGTCGTGCTTCATATGGTTCATGTTCCGTGGAGTACTGTAGCACCGTACTTTTCATGCGCTATAGACCTAGCTCTGTTAACATTGATCTCACTGTTCATTCTCGACCGGACAGTCAAAAAGGGGCATGTTACATCACTGTTCATAGTTGACATGTGCACAACATTATTTTTTATCGTCATATCGTACTACACTAGCAACAATATTATGGTACTGACGTATGAACCACTGAATATGCCTAGTAGTAGGAGTACTCTGTAAGTTCAAGTGGTTGTCGTGTTTCACACTCCTCCGCCGTAAGAGTGGAAATGCTTGTTGTAATCATTTTTTCAGAAATAGTGGACATGCTCTACCGCGCAGATCCTCCTAGACTGTCGTCGTGAACCTTGCTACTCACTTTCACTGACGTGTGGGGCATCCAGCATCGGGGTCCACTTTCCATGCACTAAACTACTCCATACTAGAGTGCACAACTGCACGGTAGACTACCCCGGTCGAAGCGCCGCGGTAATGCCCAATGAGCCATCAAATCACAAAACCCTCACCTTTCCAGAAGTAAGTTGGACGGACGAAGCAACCATCATTTTACTCTTCTCCCTCATCTTCCTCTCTTGAAGAAAACAACAACTCGCTTCTCCCTCATCTTGTTCCTAATTTCTTCAAGAAAACCCCAGCGCACTTCTGCCATTGTTCTTCTCTCCCAAAGAAGGAAAGGTGAGCGCACCAATGGTGTTGCTTCTGGCCAAGGCACGGTCTTGCAACCCCGCGTCCGATCCTAACTCCCTATTAATTCTTCTTTTGGGTTTGTGATTGTGGTTTCTTTTATTTTATTTCTATTTGACAGTTTCTTGATGGACCCTGGAGCACCGGCCGAAGTGATGTCTATAGCTCTGGCCAAAACCGTCGAGCCTCAGGGTACGAAGAAGCGCAAGCACCCCACCGAGACTACCACAGACAAGCTCAAGGCCATCGCCATGTCCAAGCCCTCCTCTCCCGGATCCCTCGTTAAGCCAGTCCATCTAACTTGCAGAGTGCTTGCTAATATACGAGGTTTGTCTAATGTACACACAGTACTAGTACTAGTAGTACAACTTTCTGTGCGATCTTGCGTGTGATTTTTGTGTGCCAAATGACGGTTCTAAATGGTTCTTTTGACCAAAACATGCGAGAGGTTGACATACATATGATTTTTGCACATAACACTGATTTCTTATATACTACTTTCAACTACTTTATGAACATCAATGCTAGTTGTAGGAAATGCAAGATTTTAGCTCTCATGCCTTGGAAGAGAGTATAGTAGCATCAGTAACTTGTGTTATGGATATTGCAAGTAATCACTCTGTTCACAAATATAAGATGTTCTAACTTTTTTGTGTATCTCATGTAGACATGTTCTAGTGTCTTTGTTCACTCATTTCTGTGCGTATATGTAGTCTTATATGGAGTAAAATATCAAAAATCAGCTTATATTTCTGAACGAAGGGGTAGTAATAAAAGATTTGGTTTTTGTTTGTATTAGAACCAGGTCCCAGTGGATATCAAGTTCTCAAAGTCATGTCGTGTGAACTGGAAGACCTGGGGATGTGTTCTACTACTAAACTATCTAGCTGTTGTGTCCTTGTCACCACGTGTCATGAACAAGTGTTTTCTTGTAGCATTGTTGTCAGGCGTGTTCTCGAGGGTGTACTTCACCACAACAATTTACTAGATATGCCTTCGATTACGAAGGGTGTGGTTCTCGTAAAGCTTCTCGACAAATTTGATGCGGACTGTCTTCATCGTCATGTTTATGAGTGGAAAGACCAGTCTGTTAGGTTCTCCAAGGTTGACGAGATCGCGAAGGTGGCGGTAGACATCTCTCACGAAGTCCATGGCCTAATTAGTTATGTGGGGTACATCCCATAGGCCAGTGGCAAGAAATATTCTACGGAGTATAATTAGTGCAACTTTGCTTGTGTGTAGTAAGTAATATTGCTTAGTACTTGATTTGTGTGTGAACCCTATATTGTTTAGTATTGCCGCTTTTGTTGTGTGGTGAGTCCTGAGAATAGTCTATGTTAATGTTTGTCCACTCAATTCAGTCTGTATATTTTGAAGTATCTAGATCATCTTTTTTGTGAGGACAGTTTATAAATTATGGTTACACTCCAATATATGTATGCATTGCTGGGTTTATCGCACCCACCAGGATTTCCTGTCCCATGGATGTTCCCTCCAAATGACTTGTCACGACCTTTGGACTGTCCTACTTGTGGGAGTAAGTGGGGGCCCTGCATGCCACCCATAATTCGACGATCAACCTTCTATTCAGAACTTGAACATAGTGATATCCTAGTAAGGATTTGATGGCAGCTGGAACTACGTCGGTATTTCCCCGGAGAGGGGGGGATGATGCAGCACGGCGGCGGTAGGTATTTCCCTCAGTTATGAAACCAAGGTTATCGAACCAGTAGGAGAACCAAGCAACACAACATAACAGCCCCTGCACACAAATAACAACACCTCGCAACCCGACGTGTTAAAGGGGTTGTCAATCCCTTTCGGGTAGCAACGCCAGAAATTGGTGCGTGACAGTAAGAAGATTGTAATAGATTGGATAAATAGATCGCAAATAAAATAAAGTGCAACAAAGTATTTTTGTATTTTTAGTTTAATAGATCTGAAAATAAAAGAAAGGAAAAAGTAGATCGCAAAGGCAAATATATGAGAAATAAGACCCGGGGGCCGTAGGTTTCACTAGTGGCTTCTCTCAAGAAAAATAGCAAACGGTGGGTAAACAAATTACTGTTGGGCCATTGATAGAACTTCAAATAATTATGGCGATATCCAGGAAATGATCATTGCATAGGCATCACGTCCAAGATTAGTAGACCGACTCCTGCCTACATCTACTACTATTATTCCACACATCGACTGCTATCCAGCATGCATCTAGTGTATTAAGTTCATGGAAAAACGGAGTAATGCAATAAGAACGATGACATGATGTAGACAAGATCCGTTTATCTATATGGCGGTAGATATATATCTCATATTTTTATCCTTAGTAGAAATGATACATACGTGTCGGTTCCCTTTCGGTCAATGGGATCAAGCACCGTAAGATCGAACCCACTACCGGGCACCTCTTCCCATTGCAAGATAAATAGATCGAGTTGGCCAGACAAAACCCAAATATCAGAGAAGAAATACGAGGCTATAAGAGATCATGCATAAAAGAGATCAAAGAAACTCAAATACTTTCATGGATATAAAAACATAGATCTGATCATAAACTTGAAGTTCATCGATCCCAACAAACACACCGCAAAAGAGTTACATCATATGGATCTCCGAGAGACCATTGTATTGAAAATCAAGAGAGAGAGAGAGAGATGAAGCCATCTAGCTACTAACTATGGACCCGAAGGTCCACAAAGAACTACTCCCGCATCATCAGAGAGGCACCAATGGAAGTGGTGAACCCCTCTGCGATGGTGTCTAGATTGGATCTGGTGTTTCTGGACTCTGCGGCGGCTGGATGAATATTCCGTTGACTGCCCTAGGGTTCTGGGATTTTTTTGGGTATTTATAGAGCAAAGAGGCGTTCTGGGGGGTACCTAAGGTGGGCACAACCCACCAGGGCGCGCTAGGAGGCGTGGGTTGTCCCCTCCTCGGGACTCCCCCCAAGTGCAACCAGGTCCCATCTGCTTCCTTTTGGCCCATAAAAATCATCGTAAAGTTTCGTGCCATTTGGACTCCGTTTGATATTAATGTCCTGCGATGTAAAAAACATGGAGAAAAAACAGGAACTGGCACTAGGCACTATGTCAATAGGTTAGTCCCAAAAAATGATATAAAATGACTATAAAATGATTATAAAACATCCAAGATTGATAATAAAATAGCATGGAAGAATCAAAAATTATAAATACGTTGGAGACGTATCAGCATCCCCAAGCTTAACTCCTACTCGTCCTCGAGTAGGTAAGTGATAAAAAATAGAATTTTTGATGTGGAGTGTTGTTCATCAAGTCATATCATATTCTTTTCCTTATAGCATGGACATTTGGACTTTTATGTGATTCAAAGCAATAGTCTAGTTTTGACATAATAATTTAGATACTCAAGCACATCAACAAGCAGCCATGTCTTTCAAAATATCAATGCTAAAATAAGTTATCCCTAGCCCATCATGCTCAAACATTGATCCATTCATGAAACACACTTGAGTATTAACTACACCCAATACTTGAGCATGATCATATTGCCTCTTAGTTGGTGCTTTTATAAGAGAAGATGGAGACTCAAATTTCAAAATAAAAATTGCATAAAGTAAAAGATAGACCTTTCGCAGAGGAAAGTAAGGATTTGTAGTGGTGCCAGAGCTCAAAGCGAAAAATTTGAGATAAAAACATTCTGGGATGTGTATCCATCCCACCAACGAAAACGACTTAGAGTTCCCAATAATTTCCATGCATAGATATATCATAGGCGGTTCCCAATAGAAAATAAAGTTTATTCCTTTTCCCACCATAACTTTCACTTTCCATGGCTAACCGTATCCACGTGTGCCCTCCATACCAACACTTTCCAGGGAATTTATTATTTGACAACATAAAGTAAATTCATTTCTTTTTGCATTTCGGGACTGGGCATCCCTAATACCTTTGCCTTACTCTCATGTAATGACAAGTGAATAAACACTCGTCTTGAGAATAACACATCTAGCATGGAAAATATTAGCCACCCCTCACCGCTCCGCGATCGAAACAAACACACAAAAGAGAAGTTTAATTTGAAAATTAGAGATGGCACATGAAAATTTGCTTAGAACGGCAAAAGAATACCGCATATAGGTAGATATAGTGGACTCATGTGGCAAAACAGGTTTAAAGGATTTTGGATGCACAAGTAGAAGTCATACTTAGTGCAAAATGAAGGCTAGCAAAATATTGGGAAGCGACCAACCAAGAAACAAATAATCTCATAAGAAAAAGTTAAGCATAATTAACACCGAATAATGCACCACAAGTAGGATATAATTTTCATTGCATGACTATTGACTTTCGTACTTGCATAGGGAATCACAAACCTTAACACCCATATTCTTACTAGAGCACAATTACTCATCAACATAACTCACATCATAATATCTCAAAACAATTACTAAGAATCAAGTTTATTTTGTCCAATGATCTTCATGAAATTTTCTTTACTTTATCCTTCTTGGATATCTATCACTTTGGCACTAATTTTCTTGTGTTGCTTTTCATAAGCTCAATCAAATAGAAGTGAAGATCATGAGTATAACAAATATTCTTTCTCTCAAAATAATTTAAGTGAAGCAAGAGAGAATTTCTTCAAAATTTTACTAACTCTCAAATAAATCTAAGTGAAGCAAGAGAGCATTTCTTCAAAACTACTAAGCACACCATGCTCAAAAAGATATAAGTGAAGCACTAGAGCAAGTCCCGGCTCATAAAACATTTAAGTGAAGCATAGAGAGCAATTCTAACAAGTCATGACATAATTTTGGCTCTCTCAAATAGGTGTGTCCAGCAAGGATCTATAACTTAAAACACAAAATAAAAAAAGTAAAGACACATATCATACAAGACACTTCAAGCAAAACACATATCATGTGACGAATAAAGATATAGTCTCGAGTAAAATACCAATAGTTGTTGGAAGAAAGCGGGGATGCCACTCGGGGGCATCCCCAAGCTTAGTTGGTTGCTCATTCTTGAATAATAGCTTGGGATGGCGGGGCATCCCCAAGCTTAGTTGGTTGCTCATTATTGAATAATAGCTTGGGATGCCAGGGCATCCCCAAGCTTAGGCTCTTACATCCTTCCTTCATCCATCGTAAGATAACCCAAAACTTGAAATCTTCAATCACATGAAACTCAACAAAGCCTTCATGAGATCCGTTAGTGTGAGAATAATAAACCACTACTATAAGTGTTGTATCAAACCAATTCATAGTTTGTTTTTGTATTATATCTACTGTAATCCAACTTTTCTATGGCAAAAACTCATCAAAGAAAAACCATAGAGCCATCAAAATAAGCACACAACACAAAGAAAATAGAATCTGTCAAAACAGAACAGTCTGTAGCAATCTAACTATTTCGAATACTTCTGTAACTCCAAAAACTCTGAAAAATTAGGACGGCCTGAGTAATTTGCATATTGATCGACTGCAAGTGGAATGGGTATTTTATCGCTCTCTGGTAAAAACAAAAATTAATTTCATGAGCGTAAAAGTTTCTGTTTTTTCAGCAAGATCAAACAACTATTGCCCAAGAAGATCCTAAAGGCTTTACTTTTCACAAACACTAATTAAAACATAAAAAACACAATTATAACAGTAGCATAATTGTGCTAACACTCAAGAAGAGAAAGCAAAAATAAATTTATTCCTTGGGTTGCCTCCCAACAAGCGCTATAGTTTTACGCCCTTAGCTAGACATATAGCAAGGATCTAAGTTTTGTCATCCTTGTTCTTTGGAAATAAAAGGGAAAATTTTCTATCAATGGCATTTAATTTTCTATCTTGTGAAAGCACATGTCCGTTGATAGCGCAAGAAAGATTAAGCATGTTGCGAAAATTCGTATCTAAACTAGCCTTCATCTCTTTAATTATTACATTATGATAAAAGCACATAAGAGTAGTTGATTCAACATTTTCTCCTTTGGGGTGCCCAAATATGGCTTTCATCTTCTCATAAGTATCAACGGCATCCCCTTCGAGAAAACCGTTTTCAAATTTAGAATCTAAGACTTGCTTGAAACAAGAAGGTAAACCATCATAAAAACTTTTCCAGTATATCTCTATCTGATATTGGGGCACATAGCTAGCTCGAATTCTCAACAACCCATCCCAAGCATCTTTCAAAGATTCATCAAGTAAATAACAAAAAATTCCAGGATCATCTTCATCACAATGGTTAAGATTTTTCTTAACAACCCCGATAGATCCTTCCATAGCATCATTGTTTATGAGCTTAGAGAGGACAGAGGGGCTATCCAAAGCATTAAGACTAGTGAGAAAACCCTTAGCTCTTTTGATATCGTACATGGCGAGAAAACAGCGAACGGAAAAGAGGGGCGAATAAAACGGTAAATTTTTATGAAGAGGAGGAGAGGAAAACGAGAGGCAAATGGCGAATAATGTAAATTTCAAGGAGATGAAATTTGTGATTCGGAACCTGGTTATGTTGAAGATATTGATTTCCTACGATGTAAAAAACATGGAAAAAACAGGAACTGGCACTGGGCACTATGTCAATAGGTTAGTACCAAAAATGATATAAACTGACTATAAAATTATTATAAAACATCCAAGATTGATAATAAAACAGCATGGAACAATAAAAAATTATAGATACGTTGGAGACGTATCAGGATTCATGTCACATCAATTAAATCTTATTGATTTACAGTCAAGTTTTCCTACTTTTGCTGCAATTTTACGCTGCAGGTTTTGCCATGTCACATTTTTCACAGAATAAACTGTTTGGTCTGCTCTACTATGGTTATTTTAGCAGGTTTCACTTCTTATGACGTGTCAATAATGAAGGCATTGTCCATCACTTATATTACTGGACACAATTGGATCGGTCTGTTGTCTGAGTACAATCTGAATCCCTATGATGCGCTGTAGTTTGTTTTAACAAGTACGCCCCAATTAGTCCTTCACAGGTTTAAAAGAAGTGAAGAAAAAGACTAGATCCAGGCCACAGAGCCTAGCGAAGTTAGTAAGCTGAAGAATGAAATCATTGTAGACCAGAGATAATCACTGTTGTCTCGCACATCGGTACCACCTTCAGCATCAGATCAAGCACCGGCACCTGCTCCAACGGCACTGGCTCTAGCACTGATAGCGGTAGCAGCTCATTTTGATCTACCAGAGGTTTGGGCACCGACCGCGTCAGCGGATCAGGCTGATCTACTAGAGGATCGAGCACCGACACAGGAACCTACTCCAACATCGGCACCAACTCCACAAGGAGCACCATCTCTGGCAGCAGCGGCGGTACTACTAGTCGCACCGCAATGGGCACCAGCAATGGCTCCAGCACCTACACCAACAGTTGAAGTTGCACTTTCATCTGCTCTGGCCCATGCAGCGGCAACGGAACCAGCACTTGCACCGGCAATAGACTGGGTTGTAGTTCGCACTGCATATACCGAAGTCCTTACAAAAACCGACGTCTCCACCTTCTTGGTAAGCATTGGCAGCCCAAGTGCTTCGTTCTTTTTTCTTTCCATGTTGTTTCACATGATTCATTGTGTTGATCTAACTGTTTGTGTATGTCTTCTTGTTTGCAAATAGAGAATTCCTAGAGCAACGAGGGAGTCATCAATAATCCCGGCGACCGTGGCCAAGTTTCTCTTACCATGCGCAACCTTGGTGTGAATGAACATGCTCAATATACCACAAGTAGAAAGGATGGTCGCATGATGATTGATGCTAAAGGATGGTCAAGGTTCAAAACTCTATCAAATCTTGCGGTTGGGGATGATGTCAAAACTGAACTTTCTCGGCAAGGAGAGCTGGTCCTATACAACTTTGAAATTCTTCAGTAGCAGCATGCAACTGCTGAAGTGATCTATCCTCCGAGAGCTTTTGATGCAATAATATGGCATGGTGGTACAAGTGTCCTGTGTGTATAAGTAGTATGACAGTATTATTTATCACGTAGGATATCGTGAAATAATTGCAACTCTAATTGCTGGTTAGGAACTGTCGTTCGACTTCATTCCAACAGTTGTCGTGCTTTATTTAATTTTTTGTATTCACCTTGCGACAGCATCTAAAACCAGCACCCAAATATTTACCGGATGAAATGCGCTGAGTTAGAACACATGGCCCCCCAAACATGCAGGCCCACTGGCATATGGCCCAAAGCCCAGACCCGTCAGCCTATCTGAGTATTTTATTCTCATGTGAACCCCATATTATGTTATATATATCCCCCTTGATTTTTCTTATGTATAAAGTTGTGATATAAAATATTTTTATATTTCTTTATAGAGGGAGTATCTCTCTATCAAAAATATATTTACGTGTAACTAGTTACTCCTGCATTTCTACTTCCTTTTGCTGATATGCGGGGAATCCGACAACGGGGTCCACATGACATGCACCAAATTAGAGTGCACAACTGCATGGTAGACTCAATATTTCACTGGGCATGAATCCCCTTCCCCTCGTCTGCTTGTTCAGAGAAAACCTCCTCTTGGCGATTTCTTGGGGTTTTCTCATGGAGAACCAAGTACGATTTTTTCATCCATCCCCAATAAATTCTAGTCCCTTGCTCGTCAGTAATCCTAGGATGGCAGCCGACGCCGTTGATGCATTTTTCTTCCTAATGAATCTAGTGTGTTTCATTTACAGTGCCCAAAGTGTGAGGACCCTACAGGTTTCTGTGCCCTTGGTGAGACGCCACACTTGTTCCTTCTCATCCTAACAAGGGATTTTAAAATGCGCACAGTATGTTTCTAGAATCCTCTTTTCTATCTGGGAGGGTTGGGGTTCTTGAACATGTTGTCGACTAATTTGGAAATTTGGATTGCTATATTTTTGATAAAAGTTACTAGTACCATGGTCAACACTGACATGAAAGAGGAAATTATTTCTAGATTTGGATAGCGAATAAATTGTGTTTTCATATTATTTTTCCTGCAGTGCATCCCTTGCTCTGCCAGAACACATGTACTCAAGATGTTTGGCCTTGCCATAACTAAACACACCAGCTTAATGGTCACATTGAAGACACACCAAGGATATAAGTTCCCACTTGGGTTCATGAACAAAGAAGATCACTGTTTTTTATGGCAGAACTTGGGTAAACTTTCTCAAGTGTTACAGAATGAAAGTTGGTACACGAATGTTGATGGAAATAGCAGAACCTGGTCTCATCTTCACTATGACCTTCCACCCTAACATCGTTCCAGTAGTTCTTCCATGTTAGTTTTGTATCTGGTTCTTGCATGTTGCCTCGATTACTTCTTAATCCACCTATTATGTCTAACTAATCACAAATTGACTTTAGAAGTAGCAACAATTTATGATTCCCTTCTCTCACGAAGATGCTACTTCTAACTAATATTTCTTATAGTTGGTCACACGTGTAGGTCATTCCAAAGTTCAAGACACTACTCGTTTATTATTTGAAAAGAACTTGATTATTATTGATGACACTCAAGTCGACTGGGACGACATCCACCAGTTCCTACACTTTATTGATCGTCTTGAGGTCCTTGTGGGGGCGTTTCAATGGTGGAAGACCACGTGGGATATGTGGCCACTGGTGCACATGTTGAACAGGTCTAGCTGTGTCAAGAAACTTATGATACAAGCTGTTTTCTATTATATATGTTGTTCATAAACTCTTGCTTATACATAGTTTTACAGTTGTGATCTTCTTGAAACAGAAATTGCGCACTTTTATTGTTCCTGTACAGATGCCTGACCATGGTCGGGTCAGACTTGCGCTTGGTCACAACATGATGTTTATGTCAACCTACTCCATTTCCCTTAGAGGTGAAAAGATACTTATTCATGGCGGTCTCAAATAATGAAGGCCCGTCCATCTTGGAGAATAGGGCAGAAGGTTATGTGTCGTGGGAGCAAGTCTGACAGTAAGAATAGGGGATACATAGGAGGAGGCAATGCCCTAGGTACGACAAGGTTGTGCACGCAAGATTTACGAGTTCATGCCCTTCTTAGAGGGAGTAATAGCCCTACGTCTCGGTGCCTGAAGGCTTTGTCTATTGGATTATGCATGAGAGTTACCGGGGGTGCGAACCCTTGTGCCAGAGGAGGGGTGGCTTATATAGAGTGCGCCAGGCCCCTCCAGCCCTTAGTTACACAGGGTTCAATGTACGTTAAGGCAGGGGTGTTACTGGTAATGCTAGCTGTAAATGACTATAAATGATCTTTAAGACTATGAAGTGAACGCCTGATCGTTGCCATCCTGGGGTGGCTTTAGGACTTCTATACTCCGAGTGATTCTTCGTATGGTCGAGTGACTCTATCTTGGTCAAGTGGAATTGGGGTATCCGAGTGAGATAGCTGGTCGAGTGGATTGCAGTCCAAGGTGATTTCAGTCAGTATCTTCTATTGTACTTTGAATGTTCTTGACTCTAGGGCAGTGTCCTTGGGTAGGGCATCTAGGTCAGGCCTATGACCCTACGCTAGGTACATGTCATCTTCATTAACCCCTGAATGGATTGAGGTCTGAGTGAAGAAGGGTTGAAGTTGGTTCTGACTCGATTCCATGCTTCGGAGGCATTTCACCGGAGTCTAGCAATCATGCTGAAGCTTCAACCTCGTTTCAGTTGCCTTGATCAACTCAGAGGTCATCGAGTGAATTATGCTGATAATCTTCGAGTGTTGTTGTGGTGCGAAATCTTCGGCGTGATTGGTTGCTCTGCGGTTCCCGGATCTCACGGGATTCGAAAATTTGGAGAAGCGCGCGGGATGGAGCGTGCTGTAGTGATCGGAGCGGGTAGACAGAGGCGGCTCAATCTCCGCGCCGTCTTTTCACCACGTATCGGGTGAGCGACTATTGCGGGATATGATAGGATTGCTTGAGTCCATGGGTCAGCCACTCAGAAGCAGGCCCATAAAAGGCGTCGAGGCCGATGCAATGTACAGTACGCCTCATTCAATCTCTTCTTCCTATGCTTCTCCATCGCGCCTCCCTCTGCTCTCGACGCCTCCGCTCGGCCCGCGCGCATTCCGCATCCATGGTGAAGGATAATACGACGGCCTTGGAGCATGCAAAGAATGAGACGACAGCGGCAAAAGGCAAGAAGATGGCTCGGGGGACATCGTCGCGATCCGGTCTGCCGCCTGGTTGGATCCAGGGGGACTGGATCCGCTCCACCGTCGAGCGGGAAGATTTTGAGAAGCTCGCTGAGGACCGCATGATTGCCGTTGGATCTTGGAGGTTGCCGGAGGGGGAGTCTGAGCCCCAGCCACGCGAGGGTGAGCGTGTCCTCCTCACCACCCATGTCGATCGAGGTCTTTCTCTTCCCCTGCATCCGTTCATTAGGGGTTTTTGGAACTTTTTCGGTGCTCAAATTCACCATTTCCCCCCAAACACAATAACGTATCTTGCTGCGTTGTCTCGCTGTGCGAAAATTTCTTGGGCTATCAACCAGACTAGGGTCTGTTCAAACACATATTCACTTGTCGTTCCCAATCGGTGAAGAAGGCAAATCCGAATGATGAAAAGACGCATGTGATCCAGATGTGCGGTGGTTTAGGGATTCAAACTAGGGGTGGAAGCGCTTTTCCTTCCATGACCCTTCCTGTTGTGGTTTTGTCACGGCAGATGTCCTCGTGAAAGGACTTAGTCGTGGAGCCATCGCCACAGGTTAGCTTATAGGGGTTAAAGCGGACAAAGGACGCAAGAGTGTATACTGGTTCGGCCCCTTGCGGTGAAGGTAAAAGCCTATGTCCAGTTGTGATGGAATTGCTTGGGTTTCGATAACCAGGGAGCAAATCCGCTTTGCCTGGTTCTCGAGTTATTGTTTGTTGCCCCTAAATCGCCACCGGGTCATCCCTTTATATACATAGGTCGACGCCCGCCAGTCTACAGAATCCCGAGGCCGGATCATAAACATGTCTGGCTCAGTCTCTACTCTTTCTATCTTACAACACAAGTTTACATATCAATGTCGGTTTATGTCTACAGGCCCTAACCCGCCTTTGGGCCCTGGGCCTTCATAAAGCGCCACCATCTTTGTCTTTATGGGCTTCAAATACAATAATCATTATCGGGATAACCCGGCCTCTCCTGGCCGATTTATGGCCAGTAGTAATATCCCCAACATTAGGCCCCAGATTGATTTGAACTGGTTCATGTCAATCTTCAATACTTAGGAAAATTCTTCTTCTGCATCTTCACATAAAATCTCATAAACTGTCGTGACAACATCCTCCAAATTTGTAGTAAACCGCCGTGACATCACCTGTTCATTAAAGCTGAAGATACCCTTTATTAATGAGCATCCAACAATCTAGGTGACAACCTTGTTATATATCCATTATTTGGGCTCCTTGATTCCCGCACATGTTGCTTATCTCTTTGCCTTAGAAATAGGGCTGAGGATCCCTTTCTTTTTCCTTCTGTTGCCTCTTCATTTCTTCTTCCACCTCACGACGCCTCTGCACCCGAGCGCCGCCGCCGTCGTCGAGCTTCGCCTCTGCCTCACCGTCGGTCGCTGCATCAACCTGATCGCACCATAAAAATGCGGCACACCTTCGCTGCTTCAACAACTTCGGTAAGTCTTTCCCTCCTTCCTCTTTAGATCCACTTAGGGTTCATACGGGTTCATGGTGTTCTTCTCTTGTTCTTCGTCAGTTCATACATAGCAGACCTCAATTTTGATGCGTTCCGTGCGGTAGCTATAGTAGTCTTTTATCTTGGCTATCCAACCATGCCTTCTATGTATAAAACCAATCTGGACTTTTGCGAACTGCTCGAGAACCAACTTTTTAGGTCTAAATCTTTTTCTTTTCCTGACCTATGGTAGATCCAAAATGCCAATGTGAACTTGTGAAACCTGTTTTTCCTTACTTAGTCGTTTTTTGCCTCAGATTTGTACCTTCCTCATCTACGTAGGCGGTTTGTCCTTTTAGAAAATAATCTGTCATATGCCATTAGTTCCCTTGTAAACCGCCCATTGCTTTACCATTTATAACAGCATCAGCCTCTGGTTTAACAATTTTGCGTGCTTGAATTCCTTTTCTTAACCTGTCATGCTTTATGCTTTCTCAATCATGAATCATAAAACGACATTAATCTTTTCCAGCTCTTCACTTGCAATGGACAAACAATTTTATGCATGTAACTGGGTCCCTTCTCGGGTTACTGAAGAGCAACTGGATGGATGTGTCCAAATTGGCACTTTACCGAAGCGAAGTGAAATCCAGTGGCGAGTTCCCGGTCCAGAAAACCCTCCTACCCCCAGAGATGGCGAAGTAGTAGTGTTTGTTGATCACATGAGCCGTGGCATTAAACCGCCCAGGTCCAAGTTCTTCCATGATGTGCTTGCCAATTTCCAGATCCATCCTCAAGACATTGGACCAAACTTTGTGTCCAATGTTTGCGACTTTCAAGTTTTTTGTGAAGCATACCTGCAAGAGGAACCAACTGTTGAGCTATTCCATGACTTTTTCTATTTGAACCGCCGTACTAAGTTTGTAGACGGGCCCAATACCGAACTGGGCGGCGTTTCAATTCAGAAGAGAAAAGATGCGAGTTTCCCTCATGCCAAACTCCATACCATCCTAAAGACTGGAACCAGACTTGGTTTTATTGTAAAGATACCTCCCCTGATGATGAGAATCCTCTGTCGGGTTACCGTCCTCACCGGCTTACCAACACACATCCATTTCCGCAACGGTTGACTACCAAAGAATGGGCTACACATGCTCCACAGCTCTCCAAGCTCAGAGCCTTTATGGCCAATGATCTAACAGGAGTTGATTTTGTCCGCTGCTGGATTTCATGGAGCATATTGCCTTTAAGCCGTCTCCCCGGTTTAATGTGCGAGTATACTGGTGACTCAAAAGACTCTCAACGTCATATTGATATTGAGTTGACAGAAGCTGAAGTTACTGATGCTGTGAAGAAGATACTGAATGAACCGAAGGCTGTCTGTAGTAGGACCGGGTTAAGTCCCTACTATACTTTGAATAAACCACCAGCTGTAAGCATTGCCTCACTCGTGCTTGTACTTAATCTATGTTATCTCCTATAACTTTTGTCAATTCTTTTAACAGGGCGATGACCCATTTTGGAAGAAGAAACCTCAAGAAAAAACGGCGAAAACCCCTTGACTTAAGACGAAGGCGGTCAAGAGGCCTGCCAAGAAGAAGGAGGTTGAATCCACCGGTTTGAACCTCGACGAAGAGGTCGATAATCCGGATTCAAAGGTAGAACTTGACTCTCTTGGTTCGCTTTTCATACACCTCATTGACAATTATTATTATCAGGATGACGCTGAAGGCAGCCAGGCTGATGACGTAGAGGTAATTAGTCTTCCCTCCGGTTTAGACACTCCGTCAACACAGAAAATACGTCAAACAATCCGGAAAATAAAATTTTCTCACCCCCTTGCTCACTTGGACACAAAATTTCTTTTGAAGAAGCAGCAGCACGAAGCTCGCCGCACAACCCGGCACAGCGGCCAAGTAGTCACTTCGGCCGATTTACCGAACACTCCGGTTCGAAAACGTTGACCTGAGGTCTCACCCACTTCTGATACTTCTTATCCCAAGGCAGGTTATTTTCGACAACCTCTTAATCCGTCCGATTCAAATTATCAGGGAACACCTCATTCGTCATCTGGCGAGTCAACGGCCACACAACTCCCTCTTAAGACAGTTGTTGGGTAAGTATTTTAACTGAATCTTTTGACGGTTTATACTTGCATGCTATATTAACCCTTGCATTGTTTTCCTTTCAGAGCCAAGGCTAGACCCAGCAAGAAGGCTCGGGCGAATAAACCGTCTGATGACCATGTGGTTGTTGGAACGGAGAAAACTCTAGAACCGGAAGGTCCAAATGCTGACGCCATGTTTGATGAACCGCCCCCTCAAGATCATGATTTTGATGAACAAGTAGAAATTGAAGCAGAAGACCATGCTGATAAACCGATGAGCCTGGTCCGTATTGATGATGGACCGTCTAGTCCGGTTAAGGCTGCTGATATCCCGTCAACTCCAATGAAGGCTGTCGCTGATAAGGAAGATGATGTTATCATTACTGGCGTTGGCCACACCTCCCCTGGCAATCTTGTTGCATTATCAAAGCATAGCGTCAAGGAGGAACGTTCTGCTATGGCAAAAGGCAAATGGAGCACCGATTTATCAAGCTATGCCCACCTCAATGCCCAGGAACTCCATTCTGGTTTTTTAAACCATCTGTACACAAACCGTGACTACGAAGCCGGTTTAGTGAATCTGATGAAGGAGCATTATGAGGTAATTATATAACCTTTTCTCTCTTAAGTCCAATTGTAAGCACCAACTCTAGTAGCCCCCAAGGGCCGATTTATGATGGCAATCAAAAACCGGGACTTTGCAATATCTCAACTCTGCATACTTATTTAGAACAACTTTGCGTCTGTGTAGTCCCCAAGGGACGATTTATCTTTCCAATGTAAACTGGGACTTTAAGCGCTGTTACTTTGAGCATACGTACATTAGCCCCCAAGTGCCAAGAATAATGCTTGTATTACACTTGGGACTTGAAAAAAAATTCTGATAATGAAGCAAATAGGCATTAGCCCCCAAGTGCAAAGTGCATAACTTGTTATGTGCATGGTACTTCAAATATATAGAGCCCACTGATGATATGTCTTTCCTATATAGGCTGAGCTGAGCAAAAAGGACACCCAAACTGCTGATCTTCAAGAAAACATTAAATCTCAGCAAGCGGAGGCTTCTAAAGCCAAGGAGGAACCGACCAATATCTTAGCAGCCATGGAGAAGCTGAAGGAGTCCTTTAATAAGGAACGGGCGGATTGGGACACGGAGAAAGCTGCTTTAGCAAAGAGAGCCGAGGACGCAGAAGCAGCCCTTAAACCGGTGGTCGAAGAACTGACTAGTTTAAAGCGGCAAATAAACGCTATGACCTCTGCTCTATTTGGTAAGTATCCTCATCTGATGTTTTTCAATTCATTTTATCTCATCAATTACCGGTTTACTGATGTTTGCAATGTCACAGGGACCCGCATTACCCATCTTGGCTCTGACATGCGGATGAAGCTGAAGGCTGCCTATACGTTGATAGAGCAATTATATTTCGGAGCCCAACGGACTATTTGCACCGCTGCTCATAACAAGCCTCCTCCAACGTTAATAAAAGAAACTATTGAGACACTGTCAATGTTGCCTGCCCGGTTGGATGAACTTAAAAGATCAGCTACAAGGTCAGGCGCTCTGGCTGCGCTAATCCGGGCCAAGGCATGTATTTTAGATCTTGAACCGTCAGATATCGGCAAAGGCTATCCTGGCGTGAAGGAAGATGGTTTAGAATTTAACAATGAAGATCTCCGAAGGCTGACAAGGGAAATGCGACCTTTAGCGAGCAAATTGGCGGAAGAAACGGATCTCTCTCATTAGCAGCCGGTTTATGATGCTGATCAGAAACATATCCTGCGCCAACACATGATGTAGAAGATCTTGTTCCGCCAATTCGTAAGCACACTTATGCCCCTGACATTGATCCTTCCAACCTTATAAGTGAAGAAGCCGTGTTCCAAGCCTTAACTGGAATCGATTGGGCAACCAATGATTTCTAGCCACTGGATAGGGAGGAGGAAGATGCACCGACACAAGATGATCCCCAATCTTCAAGTCGTCCTGGTGATGAATCCTAAACCGGAGGCCGGTTTAGCCTGTCGCAGCCTACCAGTCTTGCTGGAACAATTATTCTGTATGGGCATGAAAGCGCCTTGTAATAGGCTAGTTCAAACACTTGCCTGTTATGCCATCGAGCATACTTATTTTGCTTGATACTGATAACTCACCATGCTTTTGGGATCTATTATATGCATGATTCGCAGTGGCTGTATTTTAACTTGTTCCTGCATACAAGAGATTGAAATTGTCCTGGCGGTTTACCACTGGACGGGTCATGATGCCCAAATATATAGCCTACGTGTAGAGCCAAGGCTGTATTTAAAAACAACCAGATATAAAATAGATGATACCTGTTACATTGAATCACCTTGTTGGTTGACCAATCTGTTGTTATAATAAGGGTGATAACACCAAACTGGAGTATTGATGACTCCTTCCATGTTTGCCGGTTTACGATAAAACCGTACCGGGTTATGATAAACACCGGTTTTAACCTTATAATACTGGTGACTTGTAGTCAAAACCAGACCAGATCAATAAGTGTCGGATTATAACTGATCATGTACTGACAACTTAGCGCTGAAAGCCACGCCGGGTTTTAATAAACACCGATTTATCAGAAAATATTTATGAATCTTATCAAAGGAAAGAAAACTTTGCAAAAAACACAAGAAGAATATGCAAGGGTTTTCATGGGCTGCCAGGCCCTAAATCGAGGCTTTTCATGGGCTGCCAGGCCACTGAGTTAAACCATTTTTCAAAGCCTTTTAAGATGGACCTCAATCTTTAACCAATCATCCTTTTAACGTTGACAAGTTCAGGGTCTATGTGATTGACTTGTCAAACGTTCGACGGGTCATACCAGGTTTACCTGGACGGAGTGGCTTACTTAAAGAGGCAGGATAACCCGGGGTTTTAGGTGAATACACCTGGCTTCCAAGACTGGCTTGATAGCCTATTGCAAGGGTTCAAAATCTTTGTTCTTTGAGAAGCAAAGAGCCCCCAAGCAACATTTGAGCTGTGCTCGGTGGGTGCCTATGTTTGAGTTGTGGTGGTGCAACACTCTCTTTGGCCCCACATAATTTCCTTTTGGCATGAAGCCTATCAAGAGGTGTAGCTATGGTGCGAATACAACCAAACCCCCTAGTGACTTCCCTTTGGTCTTAAGCCGATCAAGAGGCGTAGCTATGGTTTGAATACGACCAAGCCCCCTTGTGATTTCCTTTTATATGTGTGGCTTTATAAGCCGGATAAATAGAACTCTGCTTTATAAACAGAAGCCCCCATGTAAACACACATGATGTAAAAACATCAGAGACCCCGCTTTAGCTGAGGCTCCGATTTATATATTGATCATAATATATACATTGTCATAATTATGTACATAAGAAGAGCCTGTGGCTCAAGTATAGTAAGGCCGAAGATGAGCTATATTCCATGGCCGCTGGGTCTCCTCCTCCGATTTACTTGAGTTTTTGTGCTCTCGAACATCGATAAGGTAGTATGATCCATTGTGCAGGTTTTTGCTGACCACAAAAGGTCCTTCCCAAGGTGGGGATAACTTGTGCATATCAGTCTGATCCTGGATGAGCCGGAGGACCATATCACCTTCTTGAAAAGTTCTGGTTTTAACCCGGCGGCTGTGATAACGTCCTAGATCTTGTTGATAAATCACCGAACGTGTCGCTGCAAGATCACACTCCTCATCTAACAGGTCCAGTGAGTCTTAACGTGCTTTCTCATTATCAGCTTCAACATAAGCCGCCACATGGGGCGAGTCATGACGGATGTCACTAGGGAGAACCGCCTCTGCTCCGTAAACCATGAACAAAGGCGTGTAACCCGTAGATCTGTTCGGTGTGGTGTTGATACTCCATAACACGGAAGGTAATTCCTCCACCCAACAACCCGGCATCCGCTTTAAAGGAACCATAAGCCGGGGTGATACCTCTCAAAATCTCTTGATTGGCCCTCTCTGTTTGACCATTAGATTGGGGGTGTGCCACTGATGATACATCAAGCCGGATGTGCTCACGTTAACAAAATTCTTCCATAGCACCCTCGGACAGATTAGTACCATTATCAGTTATAATGTTGTGTGGAAAACCAAACCGAAAGATCACCTTTTTGATGAATTTAACCGCCATGGCCGCATCACACTTGCTGACTGGCTCTGCCTCTACTCACTTGGTGAACTTATCAACCACCACCAATAAGTGGGTCTTCTTGTCCTTGGACCTCTTAAAGGGCCCAACCATATCCAGCCCCCAAGTTGCAAACGGCCAAGTGATTGGAATCATCCTTAATTCTGAGAACCGTCACACCTCTTTACCAAATCCTCAGCATCAGCATGAGCCGTCAAACAATATAAGCCATGACGAAAAGCCTTAGCCACCAAGGATTTTGAACCGGCGTGGTGACCACAACCTCCTTCGTGGATCTCATGCAAAATCTCACAACCTTCTTGAGGAGACACACAACGCTGAAACGCCCCTGTTACGCTGCAATGATGCAGCTCCCCATTGACAATGGTCATGGACTTGGATCGCCGGATTATCTGCCGGGCCAAAGTTTCATCGTCTGGTAACTCGCCTCGATTCATGTATGCCAGGTATGGGACCGTACAATCAGGAATAACATGAAGAGCCGCCACCAATTGAGCCTCTGGGTCAGGCACAGCCAAATCCTCCTCTGTAGATATCTTTACTGACGGATTATGCAGCACATCTAGAAACGTATTGGGTGGCACCGGTTCACGTTGAGAGCCTAAGCGACTTAAAGCATTTGCCGCTTCATTCTTTCACCGGTCTATATGGTCAACCTGATAACCTTTGAAATGACCAGCCACTGTATCCACCTCTCTTCTATATGCCGCCATGAGTGGATCCTTGGAATCCCAAGTGCCAGACACCTGTTGAGCTACCAGGTCCGAGTCACCAAAGCACTTAACCCGGCTCAAATTCATCTCCTTAGCCATTCGAAGACCAAGGAGCAAGGCCTCATATTCAGCTGCATTGTTAGTGCAAGGGAACATTAAACGGAGAACATAACAAAACTTATCACCTTGTGGGGAAGTTAATATGACTCCAGCCCCCGGCCCTCCAATTGTCTGGACCCATCAAAATGAATAGTCCAATAAGTGTTGTCTGGCTGTTCCTCCGGTGCCTGCAACTATGTCCAATCATTGATGAAGTCCACAAGTGCTTGGGATTTGATTGTTGTGCGAGGCGTATATTTTAACCCGTGAGGTCCAAGCTCAATAGCCCATTTGGCAATCCAGGCAGTTGCTTCTCTGTTTTGGATGATATCTCGCAAGGGGGCTGAACTGACCAATGTGATAGGATGACCGTGAAAATAATGCTTGAGCTTCCGGCTTGCCATGAAAACCCCATACACTAGCTTCTGCCAATGTGGGTATCTCTGTTTGGATTCAATAAGCACCTCGCTGATATAATAAACTGGCCGTTGAACCGGATACTCCTTTCCAGCCTCCTTGCGCTCCACAACAATAGGCACACTAACAGCCCGGGCATTAGCAGCCACATATAGCAATAAGGGCTCTTTATCGACCAGAGCCGCAAGGACAGGTGGCTTGACTAACTGTCTCTTCAAGTCCTCAAACGCTTTATCAGCTGCATCACTCCAGACG
The DNA here is from genome assembly GCF_003073215.2 of Triticum urartu. Classification (NCBI taxonomy): domain Eukaryota; kingdom Viridiplantae; phylum Streptophyta; class Magnoliopsida; order Poales; family Poaceae; genus Triticum; species Triticum urartu. The sequence continues at coordinate 253,851,873 of NC_053022.1, read as the reverse complement.
AAGTCATCCGTATTCTTTAGCATATGATACAAGGGGATAGCCTTCTCCCCAAGGCGACTAATAAACCGGCTTAAGGCTGCAATCCGCCCCGCCAAATGCTAAACATCGTTGATACACGCCGGTTTAGCCAGGGATGTGATAGCTGTGATCTTCTCCGGATTAGCTTCAATGCCCCTGTTAGATACAAGAAAACTCAAGAGCTTGCCTGCCGGTACACCAAAGACACATTTGGCCGGATTAAGCATCATCTTATAAACCCGGAGGTTATCAAAAGTTTCCTTCAAGTCATCTATCAATGTTTCCTCCTTTCTGGATTTCACCATAATATCATCCACATAAGCATGAACATTGCGCCCAATCTGTTTATGAAGACAATTCTGGACACAGCGCTGATAAGTCGCCTGGGCACTCTTGAGCCTAAAAGGCATAGATACATAGCAGAAGGCTCCAAAGGGAGTTATGAAAGTTGTCTTCTCCTGGTCCTTAACTGCCATTTTGATCTGATGATAACCAGAATAAGCATCCAGAAAACACAAACTGTCACAACCTGCCGTAGCATCAATAATTTGATCGATACGAGGGAGGGCAAAGGGATCAGCTGGACATGCCTTGTTCAAGTCTGTATAGTCCACACACATGCGCCAAGTGCCGTTTTTCTTAAGTGCCAGCACCGGATTAGCTAGCCACTCAGGGTGAAAGACCTCCACAATAAACCTTGCTGCCAAAAGCCGGGCTACCTCCTCACCAATAGCCTTACGCCTCTCCTCGTTGAAGCAGGGGAGAAACTGCCTGACCGTTTTAAACTTAGGAGATATATTAAGAGTGTGCTCAGCGAGTTCCCTCGGTACACCTAGCATGTCAGAAGGCTTCCATGCAAAGATGTCCCAGTTCTCATGGATGAACTCGATGAGCACGCTTTCCTATTTCGGATTCAGGTTAGCACTGAGGCTGAACTGCTTGGATGAATCTCCAGGAACAAAGTCAACCATCTTAGCCTCCTCAGCCGATTTAAATTTCAGCGTCGGATCATGCTCTGTAGTTGGCTTTTTCAGAGAAGTCTGCCGGATCAACATTGTCCTTATAAAAATTCAGCTCCTTTGTGGCACAAACCGACTGAGCATAAGCCGCATCACCTTCTTCACATTCCAAAGCAATCTTCCGGCTCCCATGCACTATGATGGTCCCCTTATGACCCGGCATCTTAAGCTGCAGATAAACATAACAAGGCCTTGCCATGAACTTTGCATAAGCCGGCCGTCCGAATAGGGCATGATATGGGCTCTTGATTTTCACCACTTCAAAAGTCAACACCTCTGATCTTGAATCATGATCATCTCCAAAAACAACCCCTAGAGCTATCTTGCCAACTGGGTATGCCGATTTACCAGGCACCACACCATGAAAAACGATGTTCGGTGGTTTAAGATTCTTATCTGTCAACCCCATGCGATGGAAGGTTTCATAGTAAAGGATATTGATATTGCTTCCTCCATCCATAAGCACTTTGGTGAACTTATACCCCCCCAACCTGAGGCGCACCACCAAGGCCAGATGACCCGGATTATCAACCCGGGGTGGATGATCCTCTCGACTCCACAAAATGGGCTGTTCAGACCAGCGCAGATAACGAGGTACCGCCGGTTCAACGGAGTTCACGTCCCTTTATGAAGCTTTTGGTCGCGCTTACATAAGCTAGTGGTGAAGACATGGTACTGCCCACTATTCAAATGCTTTGGATTGCTCTGATAAATCGATTGCTACTACTGTTGATTCCCCTGACTTCGTTGCCTTGGAATCCTGAACCGGAGCTGCCACCACCATAACCGGTCCCATGGAAACTGCCTCCTGAACCGTCGGGTGGTCCATTGTCGTATTGAAAGAGATTTGAATTTTTGCACTCCCGCATAATGAAGCAATCTTTACAAAGATGCATAGCTGGCCTCTCCTTCGACCCGTGCTTTGGGCAAGGCTGATTTAACATGCGCTCAATATTGGGGTCTGACCCTCCCCCCCGCTGGGGCGGTTTACCTTTACGCCGCTGACCGTTATCCTGGGTGTTTGTGTTTGCCACAAAGTCCAAGATATTATCCGCCTTGCGTTTACCGTTGTTCCTGTCGGATTTCGGGTTCTGGCAGACCCTTGAGGTTCGAACACTGGGGTGTGCGCGGAGATTTCGCCCCCTACCTACCTGCACCCCTCCGCCATGCTAGGATCTAAACTAAGGAAAGAACAACACAAGAGACACAGGGTTTATACTGGTTCGGGCCACCGTTGTGGTGTAATACCCTACTCCAGTGTGTGGTGTGGTGGATTGCCTCTTGGGCTGATGATGATGAACAATACAAGGAAGAACAGCCTCGCGAGGGTCTATTCTTGGCTGGGGCGATGAACTGCTCGGAGGAGTTCAGTCACCTTTTTCTCTCTCTCTCTGCTTTCCTCCAACTCACCGACCCTGATTTCGACCCCAGCTTGTTTCTGGGTTGGCTGATTCTCCATCCTCCCTACCCTGGGGGTGGCTAGTCCTATTTATAGAGGCCCTGGTCCTCTCCCCAAATATTGAGCGGGAAGGGAGCCAACAATGGCGGGCTAATTTGAAGGGGGACAGCAAGTATCAGATATCCTGACAAAAGTAGTCTTCGCCTGTGCAAAGCTCTGGTGATGACGCCGTCTTGGGCTCCACGGTGACCTCCGTCTCGTAGTCCTCCTGGTCTTCGTCTCGTTGCACCGAAATGGAAACCTTTGCCTGATGCCTCGGTACTCCACGGCTGCGCTTGCCCCCTTTGCACCAAAGAGGGAAGGAGGACGCTGCGCAGGCTGGCACCCGCCTGGCGCCCTGAATCGTCATGGCTTGCGTCACGGGCACCTCGTGAGGTACCCCGCCTTGATCTCTCCGCCCCCTCGTGAGCCAGCCTGATGAGGCCGTGCCTGCGGAAGCTCCGCGTCGTCCGCCCCGCGAGGCTTGGCCCCTCGCGAGGGTCTTGGGTTTGTGTTGGTGAAGACGGGTCGTGCTGTGCCCCCCATTGAGCCACAACGCAGGCCGCAGGCAGGCAAGTCTGGGGACCCCCGTTCCCAGAACACCGACAGTAGTCCCCGGGCCCAAGGCGCGCCCGGACTTGGCCGTGCAGGGAGGCGGAAGGGCAAGAGCGAAGCGCCGCGGGCCCTAACAGCCTGCGGCCTTGGGCGCTGCGGGGCGGTTTACTGGACTTGGGCGCCTTAGCAACCGCGCGAGTTGATAAAGGAGTGGCATCCACCTAGGCCCTGCTTCTTGCTTTCTCCGGTTGCTGCTCAGATCCCCTTTCTTGCGTCTCTCCTTCCTTCCTTCGAGATTTCCAGATCTGCTCTGACCGCGCAACCTAGGGAGCCATGGCGCCTCGTCAGCCCCCGGCCGCAGCTTGGTACTCATCTGCCCTGGACTCGCCGAACGTGTCGGAGGCGGGCCTTGCCCGGTTGCGCCGGATGGCGACGCCGTGGGGCATCGACGGGGCAAAGGTGTTCAAGGCCGGCTCTGCCACTCCTGAGGGTCAAAGGAGCACCTTCTATCCGCTCTTCGTAAGTGCCATTGTTGCTGGCCTGGTGCCTCCCTTCTCCGAGTTCTTCTTCTCTGTCCTCCGCCATTACAAGCTACAGGCTCTGCATCTCCATCCCAACTTCGTCCTTCTCCTGGCAATCTTTGCTTATTATTGCGAAGCACATGTTGGGGTGCAGCCCTCAGTGGCCTTGCTGCGCCACTACTTCTACCTCCGGACCTCTCGTGGGACTGCTTCCGCGTGCGCGAGCTTCGTCGCGTACGGCGGTGCCATTGCCATCCCGAACTCTGGGAAGAGGATTGAGGGCTTCAGGAGCAAGTGGATCATGGTGGATGCTGGGCGCATCCACCCTCGGCTGATCCTGCCCACGGAGCAGCCCACGAGCTCCAGCGACTGGGGTCGAGCGGAGCTCGCGGATCCCCACGCAAAGATGGTGTTGGAGAAGATGGACGCGGATCTGAGGCCGACCGACATGGCGGCGGCGAAGCTGACCGGCGCATCGCTGCTGAGGGAGTTCCTGGAGCACCGGCTGGCTCCGCTTCGGCAGTACTCGCTTCCAATGTGGAGGCCCCGTCCGAGCCCCGCGGCCTTGGCCGACGGAGACCTGGCTGCGGTTCTCCAATCTCTGGTCGGGGGCAATGTGGCGAGGCTGGAGGGCGCTCCTACGCCCTTGTTCCTCTGCAACGACTGGGAGCGGGTGGTGAAGTCCATGCCCATCTTCAACGGGGATGGGCCAGTGCCCCTGGAAGCTCCCGAGGAACCAGTGGACGTGCCCTCCGGTGACTCCAGCAAAGAGGAAGAAGGAGGGGAGCGAGGAAAAGGGCCTGACTCCGAGGCGACTGACGGAGAGTCGAGGGCTCCCCTCCCCCGGCGCAGGTCCTGCGTTCTCCGCCTCTCTCCGAACGATGACGACGAGGATGACGACGAAGAAGGACAGGACCAGGCTGATCTCCCGCGGGTCTCCCCCGGCCCCGGGGCGAACCGCAGACGCACCTTCCGCCTCCAAGCTTCCCGAGGTTGACCCTTCCAGCCGGCTTTTAGGCTTCAAATTTGGCCGGAGGCCGCTTGAGCTCACTGGCGGCGACCCGTAAGCATTCGATTCTTGTCTTTATCTCTTGCTCTGCTTTTGAGGCTTGACGTCCGCATCTTTGGATAGGTTGGCGCCCGCAGCAAAGAAGCCGAAGGGGGCTCCCGAGGTTCCATCCGTGGCGGCGCTTTTGCCCGCGAAGGAGGGTGACCGCGACGCACAAGCTTCTCCTGCCCGGTCGTCCTCGCGAGGTTTGGCTGAGCCGGCTGGGGCGAGCTCAGCCCCCACGGCCCAAGTGGCTCCCGAGGTGCTCTTGCCTACCGCCGCCACTACAGCTGTCGGGGCGCGGCAGACTCCGCCTCAGGATGCTGCGGCTGCGCTGCCGCCTTCTCCTCCTACTCCACCGGCCACTGTCTCTCCGACTCCTTCTGCCGTTCTGGATCGTGATGTTGCTGAGCTGGACCGACTGCGGCAGGATCTTCTTGGCGCCGACCCCCGCTTGGTGGCCGGGCATTTGGAGCTGGCTTCTGGATGGGTTCGCTCCGATGCCTCGATTCGGGCGGCGCTAGTCCAGGCCTCGACGGCATGCGACGAGGAGAAGCAGGCCGTCCTGGAGGCGAAGGCTGCTCGTGATGCAGCCCTGGGGGAGGTGGTCGACATCCACGGTCGCTGCAAGGCGCTGGAGGACGGGCTGCAAGGCCTGCGGGATCAGCTCGCGAAAGAGGTCCGCCTTCGCCAAGAGCAGGAAGAAGGCGTGAAGGCTCGCGAGGCAGCCGTCGAGGGTCGGGAGGCCAAGCTCAGGAAGCGCCGCGACCGCCTAGGCGCGCTGGAGCAGGAGTTGGGGGCGAGGAAGGCCGAGCTGGACGGCAAGGCCCTGGTTCTTGCCGAGGACCGCGCGGCCTTCACGGAGTTGGAGGCGAAGGCTCGCTCCTTGCTGAGGACGCTTTACGACAGCGGCCTGGAGAGCCCGCTGGCTGGCGCCGAGGACGGCCCCGCCAAGCTGCTTCCCTTACTAGTTCACGCTCTTGAAGATGTCGCCCTTGGCCTTGGCCCCACGGCTGAGGCCGAGGCGCGTGTCCTGTCTTCTGCAGCACTGACGCGGGTCCTCACCCACATCTACCTTCGCGATCCCGGTGTCGACCTCGACAGCCTGCTGGAGCCAGTGAGTGGTGAGCGTGCCGCTGCCGCTGCCTAGGCCGTGAAGGGTCACGCAGAGGCTCTGCTGGGGAAGTTCTGGGACTTCAGCACCAAGCCGGAGCAAGGCGTTGCCGACCCCGCTGCTCCGTGAGGCGAACCCGCTCCGTGCTGCTCCCCTGCCACCAAGTGACTCCGTCAAGGCTCCTGTCCTGCTTTTAATTCCTGCACACGTATCATGCCTCGGGGAGGCATTTAAACTTGCGTTTGGCATTGAGATAACAATGTGGACTGTAATATTTGCTTTTGAATTCCTTGAAATTAGAGCTTTTCCTTCCTACTTGCTTATGTTCTACGCCGGCAGAGCCCAGCCCCGCGCGTACCTCACCCAGCAATAGTCCCGACCGGAAACCAGGACGGGACCAAGGAGTGAGGGGCTACGTGACAAGTTAGGCTCCTGAGTTGCGATGCTCAGGAGTCCCCCTTGGCGCACGAACAGCAAGTAGGGAGGTGTAATGCGGGTGGATCTACCGTTCTACGTCTGCAGAGCCCGGCCGCGCGTGTGCCTCACCCAGCGATGGTCCCGACCGGAAACCAGGACGGGGCCACGGAGTGAGGGGCTACGTGACCAGTTAGGCTCCTGAGTCGCGATGCTCAGGAGTCCCCCTTGACGCACGAACTGCAAGTAGGGAGGTATGATGTGGGTGGATCTACCGTTCTACGTCTGCAGAGCCCGACCGCGTGCGTGCCTCACCCAGGGATGGTCCCGACCGGAAACCAGGACGGGGCCACGGAGTGAGGGGCTACGTGACCAGTTAGGCTCCTGAGTCGCGATGCTCAGGAGTCCCCCTTGACGCTCAAACGGCCTTCGTACCTTGGCTCCGCTCGGGGAGAGACGCACGACGAACCAGGCCCGGGGGACCTGGCTGGGCGGCGTGCGTCTGGGTGTGACCCAGGCGCAGCCCCCGTGCCCAGCCCCCTCGCGCGGCACTCCCGAGGGGAGGCGTTATGATGAGGCTAGACACTGAGCTCTGGGCTCCCTGAGCTTGATGCGGCCCGGGGGCCACCCTCAGTTGTTTATCACCAGCGCGGAGCATAGTGCTACCGTATGTGTACGGGCATAGCCCCTCCTTGGCAGTGTCGTCAGCCAGCGCGGAGCATGGTGCTTCCACTGGTACGTGGGAGGGGGCCCCCCTCCGGGAGGAGCCCCCGGGGCGTGTACAGCCCCGCCCTGACACGTGGCTGGCATGGTAGGGCCTGGCGACGTGTATCTGGGCACCCGTGAGCCAGCGCGGGACTCACGGGGCCCTACCTCTAGGCGGGTTGCGCCTGGCACTGGGCCTTATCTTGTGATGTGTCCCTGCAAATTTGGTTAGATGTCGGCACTCTACGTCCTCGGGTCCCAGCCCTCGAGCTGGTCTCAGCCGTCGCTGGTATGCCAGGTCGCGATGCCATGGACAAGGCCAGAGGGTGAGGGCTGGAGAGCCAGTAAGAGCCCTGAGTCGCGATGCTCATGTGCCCCCCTTTAACGTGCAAGTGGTCGGCATGGAGGAGAAGAGGTGACGTGGACCGGCATCAAATAATCAAGCATGGTGGGTCTAACGCATAATCGGAAATAAACGCAAATGGGATACATGCCACTGGGCCTGGCCCGAGCGGCTTGGGGATCATGCAGCCTGAGGGGCGCCCCCAACAAGGTAAGCTAACAACATGGAATAAAGGGATACATGCCGCAGGGACGGACCCACGTGGCCTGGGAATAATGCAGCCCTTGGGGCGCTCCCAGCTGGAAGTAAAACTCGAAAGATGTCACCTGATGATGTTGAGGATGAAGGGGTGTTGGTGTAGCAGGCTCGGTGGGCTGCGGGAGCCGATCCTCACGAGCCCCCAGGCCCAGGGGCCTCGAGAGGCTCCGGAGGCGCTGGCGGCTCCTCGCGGGCCATCTCCATCTCTGCCAGGGCTGCGGAACGCCTGGCCTCTTGTGCCTCCATGATGCCCCTCATGAGGCGCTGGTAAGCGTCAGCCGCGTTCGGCAAGCCGTAAGGCATGCGAACGTAGCTGTGGGGTGGACCTCCGCAGCACCCCACTCGAGAGGGCCAGAGGCGCTCCAGAGAGATGACTCGGTTGAGCCCTGGTATGTCGATGCAGACGCGCAGCCCACCATCCTCGCCTGGATGGGGGGCCACTGCTGGCAAGCGGCGGCCGCCTTTCATGACTCTTGACTCCTGTAGCTCCTGAATGGCCTTGCTGATGAACTCCTGAGGATCTGGATCTCCTTGGCTTGCTCCTTCTCGAGGGAAACATGCTTCAAAACACGCCTCCATGTGGTTCCCAAGCGCCTCCCTCGTGACCCTAGCCAGGTCGGTGGCCCTCCAGGGGAGAGCTCCCGAGCCCTGCCTGAGGAGGGCGCCGGGCATGCTTTCCTATGCGATGGAAGGAGGCTCCCCCTGTGTAACGCCCCGAGTCCGTTGTGCCAGGTGTCCGCCAGTTATTCGCTGTTGTTGCCTTGTCATTCGCTTGCATGTTGCATCTTGTCATGTCATCATGTGCATTGCATCATCATGTTTTAAACACATGCATCCGTCCGGGTTCTCCCAGTTCCTTCCGTTGTCCGTTATGAGCCTAGACACACTTGCACGCGCCCGCGACATGTCCGAAATATTATTTTATAAGTGGCCGGAAAATGTTCTCAGAATGGGTTGAAAGTTGGCATGCGGTGTTGTTTTGTTGTCAGTAGACCGCCTGCCAAGTTTCATCGCATACGGAGTCCGTTTGATGCCCCAATGGATAAATATAGTGGCAATAGTAGCCGGTCTAACGTCGGACGTTTTCGGTCTCCGGAAATAGTCGCTGGGCCTCCCTCTCTTCTCTCCTCTCAGCCCGAGACCGTCTACACAGCCCACGACCTACCGCCAGGCCTAACCTAACCTCTCTCGTCAGCCTGCAGCCCCCCTCACGTGCGCGTCCGAAGTTGTCCCTAACCCGACCCGGACAATCGTTACCGCTGTGTTCGGATCATCCCCAAACGTCTACAAAACATCTCCATTTTGTTTATTAGACTTCCTAACCTATTTTCCTCGACCGCCCGATCTAAATCGGAGGGTCCAGTTAACGCTACCCTAATCCCCTCGCTATATATATTATCCTAAACCCTATTCCTAGCTTGTCCCTTCCTCCCTTCCCTCGCGCCGCCGCCACTTTGTTTTTCCTCAGGATCCCTCCCGATCCAGCCGAGCCGACCATCTCCCTTGTTTTCAGCAAAGGGCCAACCATATCCTCCCCTCGATCCACTCGAACCAGCAACCGATTCCCTCCTCCTCGATTTCAGCTACCAACCAACCTTCGCTCTCTTCTGCCTCCTCTCGTCCCAGAGAAGAGGACATTCTCTTGGAGCCCCTCCCGTGCTCTCCTCCCGCAGCTCGCCTCGCTGGGGTTCGCCGCCACCGGAGCACCACCACCAGGGACCTCAACCATCAGGCCGCTTCCCCTGGCCCGTTCCCTTCTTCTCCTTCCCTACATCTTTTTCTTTCTCTTAGTTTTTTTCTTTGCCCCGCAGGAACCAGGAGCTTCACGCTATGGTTGATTCCCTCGCCGAGCTCCTCCAATCCGTTCCGCCGGAGTTCCTCGTCGCCGGGAATCGCCTCCCTGAACCTCGGACTGGCCAGATCCACCGCGCCCGCGTGGACCTTGCCCCTTGCCCGGAACCCCCGCCGACAGGCCTCATCTTGGTCGAGTGCGCCACTGCCGTTGTTTCCCTGTAGAACGAGCCTGCACCGCCGCGCGCCTGCATCCGCGACGGAGACGACATCGATGGCTCCTGCTTCCCCTACCGCGTCGCCCGCTGGATCCGCCGCCCTCCGCTGCTGCTCGGCCGCCATTCCCCTGCGACCTCTGCTTCATGAACGAGCGGGAGAGATGCCTCCGTTGACCGCGCTCGTCCCTGCCTAGATCTAGTGGGATCGGCAGGGGCACGTCTGATCCAGTGCCGCGTGGGCCTCAGGCGGGCCGGTCCAACCGCTGCCCCATCCGGCCTCCTCTGCTTCCTACTGGGCCAAGCTCATGGGTGAGAAGCCCTCCGGATCCCCTGTTCCATCGGGCCTGCTAGTTTCGTCCCCTGTTGTTTTTTTCCTGCCAGGACGAATTTTCCTATTATCTAGAGAACTGCATATTTACAGATTACCCCTCCATGTTCATGCATTAATAACTCTTGAATCGTGCTTCGGATTAAAATGGTTTAAATATGTAAAATGCTTAGAATATTGTCTAGTTTAATAATACCCAACTTTCATGCATGTTTGAGATGTTTAAAATGTTGTTTGTTTAAATTTGCTCCTATGCCATGCTAAAATGGTTTAATTCATAACTAAATAACCGTAACTCAGAATTTAATAAAATTTATATGTAAATGGGGTGGAAAAATGCCTAGTTTATCATGGTGACCTTACTTTGCATGTTTAACAACTCTAAAATTGTGTTTATGGCAGAACAGTACCAAACCTAATATATGCATATGAGGAGTTTCCGGACTTGTTGTCTTGTTGTTCCGGCCTCATTTAAACTTGCCTAGATTAGATAGTTTCATCATGCTTCCCCTCTTGTCATGTTTAACAACATTTAATATTGTTGGGTACATAAACGAGAGAGAACTAAATAAGTCATGTGGTGTTTTCTTCAATATGCAACTCCGTTGCATAATGAGCTCCACTTAATTTGTAGGATTCTTGTACACTTTGCCATGCCATGCTTCATTAAACCGGACATGCATCATACTTGGTTGTGCATCATGCCATGCTATGTGGTGGTTGTTTTACTATGATTGTTTGCTACTTTTCGGTGTTGCTTCTTCAGGTTGGTTCCGATAACGTCGTGTTGTGAGGATCCGTTCATCTACGTTCGTTTGTCTTCTTCATGGACTCGTTCTTCTTCCTTGCGGGATTTCAGGCAAGATGACCATACCCTCGAAATCACTTCTATCTATGCTTGCTAGTTGCTCGCTCTTTTGCTATGCCTATGATGTGATACCTACCACTTGCTTATCATGCCTCCCATTTTGTGAACCAAGCCTCTAGCCCACCTTGTCCTAGCAAACCGTTGTTTGGCTATGTTACCGCTTTGCTCAGCCCCTCTTATAGCGTTGTTAGTTGCAGGTGAAGATTGAAGTTTGTTCCTTGTTGGAACATGGAGATGTTGTTCCTTGTTGGAACATGTTTACTTGTTGGGATATCACAATATATCTTATTTAATTAATGCATCTATATACTTGCTAAAGGGTGGAAGGCACGGCCTTATGCCTGGTGTTTTCTTCCACTCTTGCCGCCCTAGTTTCCGTCATATCGGTGTTATGTTCCCGGATTTTGCGTTCCTTACGCGGTTGGGTAATAATGGGAACCCCTTGACAGTTCGCCTTAAATAAAACTCCTCCAGCAATGCCCAACATTGGTTTTACCATTCCCAACCTAGCCTTTTCCTTTCCCTTGGATTGTGCAGACTCAAGGGTCATCTTTATTTTAACCCCCCTGGGCTAGTGTTCCTCTGAGTGTTGGTCCAAACTAGAGTCCTGTGCAGCGCCCCCTCGGGGAAACTCGAGGTTTGGTTTTAGTTGTACGGAGAGCTCATCTAAGTGTGCCCTGAGAACGAGATATGTGCAGCTCCTATCGGGATTTGTCGGCACATTCGGGCGATGTTGCTGGTTTAGTTTTACCCTGTCGAAATGTCTTGTAACCGGGATTCCGAGTCTGATCGGGTCTTCCCGCTAGAAGGAATATCCTTCGTTGACCGTGCGATCTTGTCATGGGCTAAGTTGGGACACCCCTGCATGGATTTGAACTTTCGAAAGCCGTGCCCACGGTTATGGGCAGATGGGAATTTGTTAACGTCCGGTTGTAGAAAACCTGAAGTTGACCTTAATTAAAATGCATGAACCGCGTGTGTAACCGTGATGATCTCTTTCCGGCGGAGTCCGAGAAGTGAACACGGTGTTGGAGTTATGCTTGACGTAGGTTGTTCTAGGATCACTTCTTGATCATAGTTTCTTGATCGTGCTTTGCCTTCTCTTCTCGCTCTCATTTGTGTCTGATAGCCACCATATATGCTAGTCGCTTGCTGCAGCTCCACCTCATACCTTTTACCCTTCCTATAAGCTAAAATAGTCTTGATCGCGAGGGTGCGAGATTGCTGAGTCCCCGTGGCTCACAGATACTTCCAAAACCAGCTTGCAGGTGCCGATGAGTCCGTGCAGATGACGCAACCAAGCTTAGGAGGAGCTCGATGAAGATCTTGTCCTTTGTGTTGTTTCGTTCTCGTTGATCAGTAGTGGAGCCTAGTTGGGGTCGAGCGGGGACCTTGTCGCATTTGGGGTTCTTCTTTTATTTTGGTTCCGTAGTCGGACCTTGTTTGTATCTGGATGATGTAATGCGTTATTCATGTAATTGTGTGAAGTGGCGATTGTAAGCCAACTATGTAACTCTTTCCCTTATGTATTACATGGGTTGTGTGAAGATTACCTCACTTGCGACATTGTTTTCAATGCGGTTATGCCTCTAAGTCGTGCTTCGACACGTGGGAGATATAGCCGCATCGAGGGCGTTACACCCTGGGCAGGCGCGGGCCCAGAGGGGCCTGCCTCCTGAGTGGTCGGGCCGGACGATGTCTTCTTCTTCTTGGGGGTGGTCTCGGGAGGCCTCCTGCTTCCACGATCCGGGTCTTCCAGTGACGTGGCCTAAAAGGCTCGTTCCAGGGAACACACCGCGTCCTTCTCTTCACAGGGCACCGTGATGACTCCGCCGCTTCCTGGCATCTTGAGGACGTTGTAGCCGTGGTGAGTTACGGCCATGAACTTGGCCAGCACTGGGTACCCAAGGATGGCGTTGTACGGCAGGCGAATGTGAGCGACGTCGAAGTCGATGAGATTGGTGCGGTAGTTGTCGCGTGCCCCGAAGGTGACAGGGAGGCGGACCTGCCCAATCAGGACCGTGGAGCCGTCAGTGATACCGGAGAAGGGCTTGGTTGGCTGAAGCTGGCTGTAGGGCACTTGGAGGTTGTTGAACGTCTCCACGGACAGGACGTTGAGCCCTGCCCCTCCATCGATGAGGGTCTTGGTGACCACCACGTTGCTGATGATTGGGGAACAAAGCATCGGGAGGACTCCGGCTATAGCCGCACACTTGAGCTGATCTCCTGAGCTGAACGTGACGGCGCACGCCGACCACCTAAGGGGGCGCGTGGCTTCGAGCCTGGGGAGGACTGCATTCACCTCGCGGGCGAACTACTTGAAGATGCGCTGAGAGGCTGGGGCTTGTGCTCTGCCCAAGATGCAGGCGATCGCGCGCAGCTCCTGGAAGCCCCCAGCCTCCTCGTCCTGGTGGCGGTCCTCGTTTCTCCTTGGCTGCGGCGGCAGCGGTGGGAGGCCTGCGTTGCCTTGCGGGCGATCCTCACGAGGCTGATCCCTCCAGTCTCCCTCGCGAGGCTGATCCCTCCATCCTCTCTCGCGAGGCGGGTCTTGCCAGCGATCCTCGCGAGGTTGGTCGCGCCACCCTTGGCGCGGCCCACGGTCTTCCCAGCGTCCTGCGTTTCTTCCTCCTCCTTGGTCGTAGCCCTGGTCACTACGGTCGGGGCGACGGCCGATCCTTCCTTCTCGCACGGCTCGGAGTTCTTGACATTCGTTGGTGTTGTGGGTGTGGAGGTCGTGGTACACACAGTACCGGCTGCCCTTGGAGGGTTCGGGCTGATCTCTGCCCCGCTTGGTGTCTGGTTCTGCCGCGAGCACCGCAGCCCCCATGTGCTTCACATCCTTGGACTTGGGCTTCTTCTCTTCTGGGTCCGCGCAGGCAGCTCGAGGAGGGAGAGACACCCTTCCTCAGCCCTGGCGCACTTGTTTGCCAAGTTGAACAGCTCCAAGGAAGTGCACAGGTCTTCATGCATTGCCAGCTCCTCCTTCATCTTGACGTCGCGCACGCCGTCGGAGAAGGCCGAGATGATGGCCTCCTCAGTCACCTTGGGAATCTTGAGGCGTGCGTTGTTGAAGCGCTGGATGTACTTCTGCAGGGTTTCCCCGGGCTGTTGCTTGATGCAGCGCATGTCGCTCACGGCGGGTGGCCGGTCGCGAGTGCCTTGGAAGTTGGCGATGAAGTGGGTGCGCATCTCCTCCCAGGAGGAGATTGTGCCTGGAGCCAGGTTCAGGAGCCAGGTGCGGGCCCCGTCCTTGAGTGCCATGGGGAACCAGTTCGCCATGACCTTCTCGTCTCCGTTGGCAGCTTCGATTCCTAGCTCGTAGAGCTGGAGGAACTCTGCAGGGTCAGCCGTGCAGTCGTAGCGAGGAGGCAGGTCTGGCTTGAACTTGCCGGGCCACGCTACGCTGCATAGTTCGGTGGTGAAGGCGCGGCAGCCTGCTGTGGCCACGGGAGGCCTTGGGTGACGGAGAGCCTGGTCTTGCATGTCCCCACGCGCTGCAGCTGGGAGCAGCGCGGGGTCTTAACGCGCGGGAGCAGGAGCATGGTCGCGACGTGCTGGAGCAGGCAGCGCCCGGGCAGCTTCTTGCGGGCGAGGGACTTCCTGGGAGCTCTGCTCTTGCCGCGCTGGCGCCTGACGGAGCGGGTTCCGCCCAGGGGCCACGCGCCTTGGGGCCATGGCGTCTTCTTGAGGAGGAGGCGGCCGGGGCGCCGCCGGAGCCTCGTCGCCCGCGCGGGGCGGGGTGCGGTGCAGTGGAACGGACGGCGCAGGAGAGCCCCCTGCGGCGCGGATGAGCTCGGCGACGCGGTCGAGCCATTCTTCGTAGACGTCGTTGACGGGACGGTAACGCAGGAGCTCGTTTGCCGCGATGATTGCAGCTTGAGCCTCCATGGGCGCGTGGAGTGCGCGGGACGAAGAACCAGCTGGGGTGAGCGAGGGAGTTGTGGTGCAGCTGTCTTGCCGCACGGACGGATGCTGGGACGATGCTTGCCGCTCGTCCCCCGCTGGGCCGGTGGCGGCATTGACGGCAGGTGATGGGGAACGGCGTGGATGCCCGCCGACAGGGGCCGTCTGGGCGACGCGGGAAGCGAGTGCAGCCCGGCGCTCGGCGCGGGCCCGACGAGCGTCAGACATGGGCGTGACGGTCGGAGGAGAACGGGGCGGTGGAAGATGAATTCCGGCGCACCCCTACCTGGCGCGCTAAATGTCGGATTTCAGGTCCCGGCAGACCCTTGAGGTTCGAACACTGGGGTGCGCGTGGAGATTTCGCCCCCTACCTACCTGCACCCCTCCGCCATGCTAGGATCTAAACTAAGGAAAGAACAACACAAGAGACACAGGGTTTATACTGGTTCGGGCCACCGTTGTGGTGTAATACCCTACTCCAGTGTGTGGTGTGGTGGATTGCCTCTTGGGCTGATGATGATGAACAATACAAGGAAGAACAGCCTCGCGAGGGTCTGTTCTTGGCTGGGGTGATGAATTGCTCGGAGGAGTTCATTCACCTTTTTCTCTCTCTCTCTGCTTTCCTCCAACTGACCGACCCTGATTTCGACCCCAGCTTGTTTCTAGGTTGGCTGATTCTCCATCCTCCCTACCCTGGGGGTGGCTAGTCCTATTTATAGAGGCCCTGGTCCTCTCCCCAAATATTGAGCGGGAAGGGAGCCAACAATGGCGGGCTAATTTGAAGGGGGGACAGCAAGTATCAGCTATCCTGACAAAAGTAGTCTTCGCCTGTGCAAAGCTCTGGTGATGGCGCCGTCTTGGGCTCCACGGTGACCTCCGTCTCGTAGTCCTCCTGGTCTTGGTCTCGTTGCACCGAAATGGAAACCTTTGCCTGATGCCTCGGTACTCCGCGGCTGCGCTTGCCCCCTTTGCACTAAAGAGGGAAGGAGGACGCTGCGCGGGCTGGCACCCGCCTGGCGCCCTGAATCGTCATGGCTTGCGTCACGGGCACCTCGTGAGGTACCTCGCCTTGATCTCTCCGCCCCCTCATGAGCCAGCCTGATGAGGCCGTGCCTGCGGAAGCTCCGCGTCGTCCGCCCCGTGAGGCTTGGCCCCTCGCGAGGGTCTTGGGCTTGTGTTGGTGAAGACGGGCCCTGCTGGGCCCCCCTTTGAGCCACGCCGCAGGCTGCAGGCAGGAAAGTCTGGGGACCCCCGTTCCTAGAACGCCGACAGTTCCCATGACCTGCCGGGTTATGTTGCTGCCCTTTGGTGATGCCGCTCTTCTTTCCCTTCCCTGTCTTGTCGTCATAAGACTCGGGGTCCTTGGTACTATCAGAGTCGGCATACTTCACCAGAGCCGCCATAAGCGTTCCCATGTCGTTGCAATGGCGTTTGAGCCGTCCCAACTTCAGCTTCAGAGGTGCAAACCGGCAATTACGTTCCAATGTTAAAACTGTTGTGTCAGTGTTGATGCGGTCTGATGAATGCAAAATCTCCGAAACCCGGCGCACCCAGCGGGTTGTTGATTCTCCTTCCTCCTGGACACAGGCACCTAAATCCATGATTGACATGGGCTGCTTGCACGTATCCTTGAAATTCTGGATGAACCGGGCCCTTAACTCGGCCCACGACCCAATGGAGTTGGCCGGCAGGTTTTTCAACCATGTGCGAGTTGTTCCCTCCAACATCATGGTAAAGTATTTGGCACACACCGCTTCATCCACATCCAGCATCTCCATTGCCATCTCATAGCTTTCCACCCATGACTCGGGGGATAAATCGTCAGTGTAATTCAGCACCTTGCGCGGGCCTTTGAAATCCTTGGGTAGCTGTACATTGCGCGGTGCTGGGACGAGACATGGTACCCCCAAAGAACTGGAGGTAACCCCTGGTTCCACCGACGTTGTTGGACAAACCGGAGTGAGTTGGCGGGCCTCATGTTGCGCCGCTAACTCGGCCTCTAGACGTGCCCTAGCATGATCCACTACATCCTGAGCATTGCCACCGCCACCCGCCGGGTTATGGCCACGGGGCGGTTTACGATTCCGCGCACTGCTTGATACGGCCGGTTCATCGATATGGCTGCTATAGCTCCGGCTCGGGTGGGGAGTAGAATGAATCCTTTCATGGCTATATGAATAAGCCTGCTGCTGAGTCAAGGCCGTCTGAAGGAGCTCCCTAGCCCGTCGTGTTTCAATTGCTACTAGGAACTCGCCATCAATCGGGAGAGACGCCAATCGTGAAGCGGCGGCAACGATGTTATCCAACGGGTTAGAGTAATGACCCAGAGGCGTCGAGACATGTCGTGATGGGACATCGTTCTGACGAGGCTGAGGGGGTAGATCCATCGCGCGCGGCTGAATCGGTGCCCTGGTCCCAGGCGCCTCCGCCCGGTTTACCACTGGCTGGTTGCTGGTGCCTGCTCCTGGCGTGTTAAAGATATTTCATGCCTCAAAAACCGGTGGAAGGTGCGACCGGTATCTTCTCCTCATGACATCATCTGACGCACTCTGATCCAACATAAGCCGGTAAGCCTGAGCCTCTAACTCGGCCCGCTCTGTAGCCATCCTGGTGTTCTCTGCCGCTAGGTCCGCTTTAGCCTGAGTTATCTGATCCTTAACCTTTGCAATCTCCGTGTTGTGCTGATCCCGGTTTGCCGCATCAATCTCCGCTGCCAGCAATGTTGCCAAAGCGTCGAACAAATCGGACAAAACCTGAGCCAGAGGCGGCGTAGAGCCCCCTGCTCCTGCTGGTGTTGCGGCTACTGAACCGGAAATCACTGTTGTGGCGGTAGAAGAGTGCGGCGCTGATTCTGTACCGGCCATGAAGACCGCGACCCTACTCGGCGGATCAAGGGGGTCCGAAATACTGTCACCATCAGAACCACCACTAATCCGGCCATCCTGCAGCTGATAAAGTGACTCGGTCTCTCCGGTTGAAGACTCTTCATCGAAGTAGACAACGGTTTCGCCACCAGATGCCGATCTATCCTCATATTCCGCTCCATGGATGACACCTACGAAGGTGCGCTTTACGGTGTGCTGAACCTGGGCAGATATTGCATGTGAGCCGTTTCGATGATGTCGGTGCAGATATCCGGCTCAGGGCCCGGTTCGCCGATCTTGCCGATGAAGATGTGAATCCCTCCAAAGGGGACCCAGTACCCATAATCAATTGAGCCGGCCTCGGGGCTCCATCCTGCATCGCCGATGTAGAGCTTGCCGCGACGACTCTTAGTCATCCGGCCCACAGCGTATCCCTTGAGTCCTTTGAAGCTGCCCTTCAAGAACTCGAAACCATCGTGTGATAGCCCCACGGTGGGCGCCAACTGTCGTGGTTTTGTCATGGCAGATGTCCTCGTAAAAGGACTTAGTAGTGGATCCATCGCTACAAGTTAGCTTAAAGGGGTTAAAGCAGACAAAGGACGCAAGAGTTTTACTGGTTCGGCCCCATGCGGTGAAGGTAAAAGCCTACGTCCAGTCGTGATGGAATTGCTTGGGTTTCGACAACCAGGGAGCGAATCCGCTTTGCCTGGTTCTCGAGTTATTGTTTGTTGTCCCTAAACCGCCGCCGGGTCATCCCTTTTTATACATAGGTCGACGCCTGCCAGTCTATAGAATCCCGAGGCTGGCTCATAAACATGTCCGGCTCGGTCTCTACTCTTTCTATCTTACAACACAAGTTTACATATCAATGTCAGTTTATGTCTACAGGCCCTAACCCGCCTTTGGGCCCTAGGCCTTCATAAAGCGCCACCATCTTTGTCTTTATGGGCTTCAAATATAATAATCATTATGGGGATAACCCGGCCTCTCCTGGCCGGTTTATGGCCAGTAGTAATATCCCCAACACTTCCCGAGTCAGTCCGTGGATGGTAGTCGACCTAGTTCTACTTCAAAGACGTCCCGACTCCTGGTCAGTCGACCGGTCTCCCCCCTTTCACTATGGAGTGACTCCACCAACCTTCTTCATTGATTGTGACCCCAGAGGAGAAAGGCAAGGTGTCCCTTTTAGTCGACCAAGTCGTTAACTTGGTTCGGGAGGGTGCCACTGGCATGGATCTGCTGGAGGTGTTCCTCAGTCGGCGAATCCAGCCACTCCAAGCCCGTGATCATTCGATGTGGATCTACTCGGGTCCTAGAGACACCGCTCGGGTCCACCCAGAGGAGGTCGCCGAGGAGACGGTGGGCCAGTGGCTGAGGAGCATTACTGGGAACAAAGATAACCCTAGAGGGTCCAGGAGGGTTCAGCCATTCGACGCCGAACATGAGCTGGAAGAGGTCAGGCTCAAAATACCGAGTGTTTTCTTCTTCCGACCTGCGATTGTTCTTGAATCCAACTGATACTTGTAGTTTATGTCTTGCATATTTATACCAAGATGTATTCGATGCCAAATGGGGAATAGCTCTAGGAGGGAGAGGATAGCATAGATGAAAGCGCCGACTAGCAATCCGGAGATGATAGTGAAGATGACAGTGATGAATCGAGCAGCAGCGAGGAGGTTGACTCGCCGCCCCGCTTAGAGCGTCGTTCCAAACAATCCCAATATCCTACCGGTGGGTGCAACAAGGAAGTTTCACCAAGAACGCAAGCACCAAAGCGCACTCGGACCTCGACTCTAGATTTGTCGGAGAAGGCCACTAAGAAGCCCAAGATTGTCCCACCGAAGCCTCGGAAGGCCCTGCCCAAGATCAAGGTGGATGTTCCTGTTGCTTCTACGTAAATGTTTGTTTCTTTTCTTTGTCTTCTATGTTATTGTCGACCCATTCGCTTGCTTGACCGAGTGAATTTTGGAGCTTTAGTGCTGCTACCTCTGGGACTTCCATGGACATTGACAAGGAGCAGGACGATGCAGAAACTGCAGAAGCGGCCACCTCTCGGGCAGGTACATCTCCACAGTCATGCTCTTACTTCGCCAATTGTTCTGATGGTCGACTGAACTCTTACGGTCGAGTTTTTTACAGCGCCACCAAATTTTATTCAACTTCCAGACGATGTCGATGATGAAGAAGCGCCATGAAGGAACACAGGGAGAAGGGGCAGGACTCTAAGAAAGAAGGTGCCTGCCAGCAAAGTGTCATGCTCGACATCAGCATCAGAGCCAGTCGTTCAGCAACTTGGTGATCTAGTTCAGACTTTTGTTTCTTTTGCTGATCCTTTGTCGACTGACCAGGCTTCGGTATCGACTGCTCAAGCCCCTGTTCCAACTGTGCAACTTCAAACTTCAGCTCCTCCGGCTACTTCATCTGTTCCACCGACCCCTCTTTTTATTACTCATCACGTCCTTGGGGACCAGGTAGGTGCTGCCAAGGAAGCCATGATCCAAGCGGGCTTAATGATGGACCGAATGAAGGTGGTGTACGAAACCAGAAAGGACATCTATGACGCTATCTCTGCCCTTCAAACCAACGTCCGATTAAGTAGGATTGTAAGTTGATTTCCGATTGGTTTCCAGCTTAACCTTTGTTCTGTGAGGATATGCTATCTGAAAACTGCTGCTTTATTATTCGTAAGATGTCCGTGGATGAGCGTTTTGGAACCTTATGTGCATCTATCATGAGTTTGTGCCTTGCATCTGTTCACCCAGTGGGTGTTTGTCTTTTGCTTTGTAGCTCTTTCACTTGAGTCGACCAGGTCATGTCGAGTGAACTCTTGAACCAGTGGGGGCACGCTGAGTGCACCAACTGGGTGTAGTCCCCGAGACCACCGTTGAATGTTTGATTTGGCGTGGTTCTTTGCGAAATGTGTGTTTGTAGTACTTCCACTCGGTTTAGAAAGGTCATGTCGAGTGAGAACCGAACCAGTGGGGGCACGCTAAGTGCACCGACTGGGTGTAGTCCTCGAGACCGCAGTCAACTGCGGGCAGTCGGTGGTGATCTGAGAATAGATGTTGTCGTGTGTGTGTTGTTTTTTTACTCCTTCCACTCATGCTGGGTGGACCATGCCGAGTGGGAAATCAAACTAGTGGGGGCACACCAAGGCGGACCATGCGGAGTGGGAAATCGAACCAGTGGACGCACGCCAAGTGCACCCACTGGGTATAGTCCCCGAGACTGTTGTTGAATGTTTGATTCGATAGTAGTCTTAGAACTCTTTTTGTCATAATAATTTGACCTTGCAGCTTATCACTCGGAAGTGACCGATCCTTTTTTCTGTCGGTTGACGGGTCTTGTTGTTGATTGCAGAAATCTTGTGAACTTGGAACCAAATTTGTCGATCTGGAGAAGAAGCAAATCAAACTCAACCTCAATCTGGAACTGTCCAAGAAGAATCTGAAGGAAGCCCAGGATGAAGTTGCTGCCATGGGAGGTAACAACTTGTCGACTGCATGCTTTGTGATGTTTTTCCTTTCATCCTTTGAACCGAGTGATTCCACTCGAGCAGATGTGCGTAGTGAAAACCGCCAACTTCAAGCTCGTCTGAAGAATGTTATTTCTTTAGACAAAATGAAGAAGGCTCTGGAGCAGAAGGATCTTGACCTTGTGGCAGCAAAGAAGACAGCGCGAGAGAAGACAGAACTTGCTGACAAGAAGCTGGCTTTAGTTGGAAAGTTGGAAGGAGAGAACGCCAAGTTGAGAACTGTTGTTGATGAAGCCAAGAAGGAAGTTGTGCGGCTGGAGGAGGAGAAGGCGGCCTTGGCGAACAGAGTTGAAGTTCTCACTCGGAAGATAGATGAACTAGAAGCTTACCTAGGAAGTCTCGCCAAGAAGATGTTCCTCATGCTTGAAGGTACTTTTCTCTATTCGACTGACCGCAGAGAACTTTTCCATTATGTTACTGTCACTTCAACACCTTTTTGTGTATGCAGAATTTTTATAGAACTTCGAGGAAGAGACTGGGTGTATCGAGACAGGCCTGGACCCCATCAACTCTCCCATCAAGGATGAAGCTGCAATGAACGTGCCGCAAATGGAATCTCGCCTTGCCAGTGTCTTGGATTACATCGCTCGACTGAAGGTCGCGCTGTCCCGGATCGACAAGGAGTTATGGCCAGGGGATGTGCTTCTGAACGACATCGAGTCATTGATCACTCGACTCAAAAACATCCCGGACCGAGTGCGGGCATGGAAGAAGTCAGCTGCCTGCTGTGGTGCCGACGTGGCTTTGTCACTCGTCCGCGTTCATTGCAAGGAAGTCAAAGAAGAGAAGCTAGCGGCTCTTAAGGTTGCCAACACCAAGATGCTTCAATTCCAATCCTTCATGGAGACATTCATCGACACAGCTACTCATATTGCAGACAGCATCGACCTAGACAGTTTCGTCGAGCCAGCAAGTCCTTCACCTCATGAGTGAAAAACTTGATAACTTAACTTCATTTGCCTCGGAATGTTGAGTGGTTCTGTAATGGTTAAACTCTTTCGGGCTTTGTGCTCAAGTACTTCTGCTGGTGATCTTAAACACTTGCTGGATTTATCTGAACTTGGTTGCTTCTTTTGAATGCAGTCGCTTTTTCTTTATCATCTTTAGATTTCTTGACTCGGGCGAATTTAGAATCGCAGTTGAATCTCCGAGTGAGAAGATCGCTCCTCACTCGGCATAGACGTTGTACTTGTGCCATAGCTCAAAGTGCAACCATACATTGTACTTGTGGCGCTGCTCAGAGTGCAACCGTACGTTGTACTTGTGGCGTGATACGCCCATTTTGCATCATGATTCTATATCGATATTTATTGCATTATGGGCTGTTATTACACATTATGTCACAATACTTATGCCTATTCTCTCTTATTTTACAAGGTTTACATGAAGAGGGGGAATGCCGGCAGCTGGAATTTTGGGCTGGAAAAGGAGCAAATATTAGAGACCTATTCTGCACATCTCCAAAAGTCCTAAAACTCCACGGGAGCACTTTCCAGAATATATAAAAAATATTGGGCACAAGAAGTACCAGGGGGAGCCACCCACCAGCCACGAGGGTGGGGGGCACGCCCTGCCCCCCTAGGCGCGCCCCCTGCCTCGTGGCCCCCCTGGTGGCCCTCCGATGCCAATCTTCTGCTATATGAAGTCTTTCGTCCGAGAAAAGCAAGCTCACGGGACGAAACTCCGCCGCCACGAGGCGGAACCTTGGCGGAACCAATCTAGGGCTCCGGCGGAGCTGTTCTGCCAGGGAAACTTCCCTCCGGGAGGGGGAAATCATCACCATCGTCATCACCAACGATCCACTCATCAGGAGGGGGTCAATCTCCATCAACATCTTCACTAGCACCATCTCATCTCAAACCTAGTTCATCTCTTGTATCCAATCTTTGTATCCAAACCTCATATTGGTACCTGTGGGTTGCTAGTAGTGTTGATTACTCCTTGTAGTTGATGCTAGTTGGTTTAATTGGTGGAAGATCATATGTTCAGATCCATTATGCATATTAATACCCCTCTGATTATGAACATGAATATGCTTTGTGAGTAGTTACGTTTTTTCCTGAGGACATGGGAGAAGTCTTGCTATTAGTAGTCATGTGAATTTGGTATTCGTTCGATATTTTAATGAGATGTATGTTGTCATCCCTCTAGTGGTGTCATGTGAACGTTGACTACATGAAACTTCACCATTGTTTGGGCCTAGAGGGAGGCATTGGGAAGCAATAATTAGATGATGGGTTGCTAGAGTGACAGAAGCTTAAACCCTAGTTTATGTGTTGCTTCGTAAGGGGCTGATTTGGATCCATATGTTTCATGCTATGGTTAGGTTTGCCTTAATACTTCTGTTGTAGTTGTGGATGCTTGCAATGAGGGTTAATCATAAGTGGGATGCTTGTGCAAGTAAGGACAATACCCAAGCACCGGTCCACCCACATATCAAATTATCAAAGTACCGAACGTGAATCATATGAGCGTGACGAAAACTAGCTTGACGATAATTCCCATGTGTCCTCGGGAGCGCTTTCCTTCATATAAGAGTTTGTCCAGGCTTGTCCTTTGCAAGAAAAAGGATTGGGACATCTTGCTGCACCTTATTTACTTCTATGACTTGCTACTCGCTACAAATTACCTTATCACAAAACTATCTATTACCGATAGTTTCAGTGCTTGCAGAGAATACCTTACTGAAAACTGCTTATCATTTCCTTCTCCTCCTCGTTGGGTTCGACACTCTTACTTATTGAAAAGCTACGATAGATCCACTAGACTTGTGGGTCATCAAGACTCTTTTCTGGCGCCGTTGCCCGGGAGTGAAGCTCCTTTGGTAGGTGGAATTTGGTAAGGAAAAATTTATATAGTGTGCTGAAATTTACTGTCACTTGTTACTATAGAACATAATCCTTTGAGGGGCTTGTTCGGGGTATCTTCACCCCGACCACTAGAGCAAAGAGTTGCTCCTCAACCTACTAAACCTACTGAAAATGTTTACTTTGAACTACCTTCGGGTATGATAGAGAAACTGGTAGCTAATCCTTTTGCAGGAGATGGAACATTGCATCCCGATTTACACTTAATCTATGTGGATGAAGTTTGTGGATTATTTAAGCTTGCACGTATGCCTGAGGATGTTATCAAGAAGAAGGTCTTCCCTTTATCTTTGAAGGGAGATGCATTGACATGGTATAGGCTATGTGATGATGTGGGATCATGGGACTATAAGCGATTGAAATTGGAATTTCACCAGAAGTTTTATCCTATGCATCTTGTTCATCGTGATCGTAATTATATATATAATTTTTGGCCTCGCGAAGGAGAAAGCATCACTCAAGCTTGGGGGAGGCTTAAGTCAATGTTATATTCATGCCCCAATCATGAGCTCTCAAGAGAAATGATTATTCAAAAAATTTATGCTCGGCTTTCTCTCAGTAATCGCTCCATGCTCGATACTTCTTGTACTAGATCTTTTATGATGAAGACTATTGAATTCAAATGGGATTTACTGGAAAGAAGTAAACGCAACTCCGAATATTGGGATCTCGACGAGGGTAAGGAGTCAGGTATAACACCTAAGTTTGATTGTGTTAAATCTTTTATGGATACCGATGCTTTCCATGAATTTAGCACTAAATATGGACTTGACTCTGAGATAGTAGCTTCCTTTTGTAAATCCTTTGCTACTCATGTCGATCTCCCTAAGGAGAAGTGGTTTAAATATAATCCTCCCATTGAAGTAAAAGTAGTTGCACCTATTAAAGTTGAAGAAAAGACTATCACTTATGATGATCCTGTTGTTCCTGCTGCTTATATTGAGAAACCACCTTTCCCTGTTAGAACAAAGAATCATGCTAAAGCTTCAACTGTGGTTAACAAAAGTAATATTAAGGCACCTAAACCCCCTGATCAAATTAAAGTTGAACCTAGTATTGCTATGGTTAAAGATCTCTTGGTCGATAATATCGATGGGCATGTTATTTACTTCTGCAATGAAGCTGCTAGAATTGCTAGACCTGATGCTAAAAATAAACATAGACCTATTGTAGGCATGCTTGTTATTTCTGTTAAAATAGGAGATCATTTTTATCATGGATTATGTGATATGGGTGCTCGTGCAAGTGCAATACCACATTCCTTATAACAAGAAATTATGCATGATACTGCACCTGCTGAGATAGAAGATATCAATGTTACCATTAAACTTGCCAATAGAGATACTATTTCACCGATTGGGATTGTTAGAGATGTTGAAGTCTTGTGTGGGAAAGTTAAATACCCTGCTGATTTTCTTGTTCTCGGTTCCCCGCAAGATGACTTTTGTCCCATTATATTTGCTAGACCCTTCTTGAATACTGTTAATGCTAAGATAGACTGCAATAAGGATATTCTTTCTGTTGGTTTAGGGGATATGTCTCATGAGTTTAATTTTGCTAAATTTCCTAGACAACCTCATGATAAAGAATTGCCTAGTAAAGATGAAATTATTGGTCTTGCTTCTATTGTCGTGCCTCCTACTGATCCTTTAGAACAATATTTGCTAGACCATGAGAATGATATGTTTATGAGTGAAAGAAGGGAAATAGATGAAGTACTCTTTGAACAGGGACATATTCTGAAACACAATTTGCCTATTGAAATCCTAGGGGACCCTCCTCCACCCAAGGGTGATCCCGTGTTTGAGCTTAAACCATTACCTGATACTCTTAAATATGCTTATCTTGATGAAAAGAAGATATATCCTGTTATTATTAGTGCTAACCTTTCAGAGGAGGAAGAGAAATTATTGAAAACTCTGAAGAAGTGTCGTGCAACTATTGGATATACTCTTGATGATCTTAAGGGCATTAGTCCCACTCTATGTCAACACAAAATAAATTTGGAGAAAGACGCCAAACTAGTTATTGATCACCAACGACGGCTAAATCCTAAGATGAAAGAAGTGGTAAGAAAGGAAATATTAAAGCTCCTTGAGGCAGGTATAATTTATCCCGTTGTTGATAGTCAGAGGGTAAGTCATGTCCATTGTGTCCCTAAGAAGGGAGGTATTACTGTTGTTCCTAATGATAAAAATGAATTGATCCCGCAAAGAATTATTACAGGTTATAGGATGGTAATTGATTTCCGCAAATTAAATAAGGCTACTAAAAAGATCATTACCCTTTGCCTTTTATTGATCAAATGCTAGAAAGATTATCCAAACATACACATTTTTGCTTTCGAGATGGTTACTCTGGCTTCTCTCAAATACCTGTGTCAGCTGATGATCAAGAAAAGACCAATTTTACTTGCCCTTTCGGTACCTTTGCTTATAGACGTATGCCTTTTGGTTTATGTAATGCACCTGCTACCTTTCAAAGATGCATGATGGCTATATTCTCTGACTTCTATGAAAAGATTTGTGAGGTTTTCATGGATGATTCTCCATTTATGGATCCTCTTTTGATGATTGCTTGAGCAACCTTGATCGAGTTTTGTAGAGATGTGAAGAAACTAACCTTCTATTGAATTGGGACAAGTGCCACTTTATGGTTAATGAAGGTATTGTCTTGGGGCATAAAATTTCTAAAAGAGATATTGAAGTTGATAAAGCTAAAGTTGATGCTATTGAAAAGATGCCGTGTCCCAAGGACATCAAAGGTATAAGAAGTTTCCTTGGTCATGCCGGTTTTTACAGGAGGTTCATTAAGGACTTCTCAAAAATTTCTCGGCCTCTGACTAACCTATCACAAAAAGATATTCCTTTTGTCTTTGATGATGATTGTGTAGAAGCATTTCAAATACTTAAGAAAGCTTTGATTTCTGCACCTATTGTTCAGCCACCTGATTGGAATTTACCCTTTGAAATTATGTGTGATGCTAGTGATTATGCTATAGGTGTTGTTCTAGGACAAAGAGTTGATAAGAAGTTGAATGTTATCCAATATGCTAGTAAAACTCTAGATAGTGCCCAGAGAAATTATGCTACTACTGAAAAGGAATTTTTAGCAGTTGTTTTTGCTTGTGATAAGTTCAGACCTTATATTGTTGATTCTAAAGTAACTATTCACACTGATCATGCTTCTATTAAATACCTTATGGAAAATAAAGATGCTAAACCTAGACTTATTAGATGGGTTCTCCTACTACAAGAATTTGATTTGCATATCATTGATAGAAAGGGAGCTGAGAACCCCATTGCAGACAACTTGTCTAGGATAGAGAATGTTCTTGATGACCCACTACCTATTAATGATAGCTTTCCTGATGAACAATTAGCTGTCATAAATGCTTCTCGCACTGCTCCATGGTATGCTGATTATGCTAATTACAATGTTGCTAAATTCATACCACCTAGTTTCACATACCAGCAAAAGCAAAAGTGTTTCTTTGATTTGAGACATTACTTTTGGGATGACCCACATCTTTATAAGGAAGGAGTATATGGTGTTATTAGACGTTGTGTACCTGAGCATGAAAAGGAACAGATCCTACGCAAGTGTCACTCCGAGGCTTATGGAGGACACCACGCTGGAGATAGAACTGCACACAAGGTATTGCAATCCGGTTTTTATTAGCCTACTCTCTTCAAAGATGCCCATAAGTTTGTCTTATCTTGTGATGAATGTCAAAGAATTAGTAATATTAGTAGACATCAAGAAATGCCTATGAATTATTCACTCGTTATTGAACCATTTGATGTTAGGGGCTTTGATTATATGGGACCGTTTCCTTCCTCTAATGGGTATACACATATTTTAGTTGCTGTTGATTATGTTAGTAAGTGGGTAGAAGCTATTCCAACTAGTAGTGCTGATCATAACACCTCTATTAAGATGCTTAAAGAAGTTATTTTTTCTGAGGTTTGGAGTCCCTATATATTTAATGAATGATGGTGGTTCACATTTTATTCATGGTGCCTTTCGTAAAATGCTTGCTAAGTATGATGTTAATCATAGAATTGCATCTCCATATCACCCGCAGTCAAGTGGTCAAGTAGAATTGAGTAACAGAGAGCTTAAATTAATTTTGCAAAAGACTGTTAATAGATCTAGAAATAATTGGTCCAAGAAACTTGATGATGCATTATGGGCCTATAGAATTGCAGATAAAAACCCTATGGGTATGTCTCTGTATAAAATGGTTTATGGAAAAGCATGTCACTTACCTCTCGAACTAGAACATAAGGCATATTGGGCCATTAAAGAGCTCAATTATGATTTCAAACTTGCCGGTGAGAAGAGGTTATTTGACATTAGCTCACTTGATGAATGGAGAACCCAAGCCTAAGAAAATGCCAATTGTTTAAAGAAAAGGTTAAAAGATGGCATGACAAAAGGATACAAAAGCATGAGTTTAATATAGGTGATTATGTGTTGCTATACAACTCTCGTTTAAGATTTTTTGTAGGCAAACTCCTCTCTAAATGGGAAGTCCTTACGTTATCGAGGAGGTCTATCGTTCCGGTGCCATAAAACTCAACAACTTCGAAGGCACAAATCCGAGGGTGGTGAACGGTCAAAGAATGAAACATTATATCTCAGGTAATCCCATAAATGTTGAAACCAATATTATTGAAACCGTAACCCCAGAGGAATACATAAGGGACACTTTACAGAACGTTTCAGACTCCGAAAAGGAATAGGTATGTGGTACGGTAAGTAAACCGACTCCAAAACAGTTCTAATGGCAAATTTTCTCCGTTTTGGAATATTTAGAAAAATAGGAAAATAAGAAGCAGACTGGAAAGGACACGGGGCTTCCACGAGGGTGGAAGGCGCGCCCTACCCCCCTGGGTGCGCCTCGTGCGTCATGGGCACCTCGTGTGCTCTCCGGACTCTGTTTTCTTGCATGATACTTCTTTTGGTCGGTAACAATTCATTATACAATCTCCCAAAGGTTTTGACCACCGTATCATGCAAAAATCTCATGTTCTTATTTCGAGCTGTTTTCTGCCAGGGATTGTCAAGGCCAAGCATCATGTCGTCTCCCTCCTCCTCCAACAATGAGGGCAACGATGCTTGGCTAATGAAGATAGAGATGAAGAGAGAAGAACCCGGGGAGATCAACAAGGATGATGGGATCAAGAAGGCCATGGGGGATCAAATTTCCGGCAGTAGCAGAAGAAGACATCCTTCCACCTCACCACAATCTCTTTACCCCAACAGAGATTGGGGCTTTCAAGATGATTGAGTTAGCTCATATTCCAAACAAGTATCTCACAAGTGAAAATATTTTGTTGAAGGAGCATATCATCGCACTCAAGGGCATTATCCGCAAATTGGAGGATCTCTTACGCTTGATGTGCGACTACCCATCATCACCAACACCTTCTTCACCAACAAAGAAGAACCGAGCATCGGGTATGGGCACTCCCCTTGGCAACTGCCAAGCTTGGGGGAGTTCCCCGGTATCGTATCACCATCACTTTTACCTTTACCATTTTTCTTAGTTCGATCCTTTTGGTAATATCTCGATCTAGTAGAATAAAGTTTTAGTATGATCTAGTTGTGAGTTTTGCTTTATGATCTTCTTATGTAATCGAGTCCGTGAGCTATATATAAAAAAGACTAGTGTTGAGTCAAGGGCTTTATTATTTTGCTATGATCTTGAGGGAATAAAATAAAATAGAAGAAATAAAAAGAAATAAAGAGATCATATGGATCTTATGGAGAGTAATGAGCTCACATATAAAGAGTGTGATGAATAAAAGTTGTTGAGAGTTGACAGACATAGTTTTGGTCATCGTTGCAATTAATAGGAAGTAATAAAGAAAGAGAGGTTCACATATAAATATACTATCTTGGACATCTTTTATGATTGTGAGCACTCATTAAAATATGATGACATGCTAAAGAGTTGATGTTGGACAAGGAAGACAATGTAATGGGTTATGTTCTCTTGCATCTGAGATAAATTATATTGTCATGGATCATCCAACATGTTGAGCTTGCCTTTCCCTCTCATGCTAGCCAATTTCTTTGCACCAAGTAGAGATACTACTTTTGCTTCCAAATATCCCTAAACCCAGTTTTGCCATGAGAGTCCACCATATCTACCTATGGATTGAGTAAGATCCATCAAGTAAGTTTTCATCAGTGCAAGCAATAAAAATTGCTCTCTAAATATGTATGACTTATTAGTGTGGAGAAAATAAGCTTTATACGATCTTGTGATGTAGAAGAAATAAAAGCGACGGACTGCATAATAAAGGTCCACATCACAAGTGGCAATATAAAGTGACGTTCTTTTGCATTAAGATTCCGTGCATCCAACCATAAAAGCGCATGACAACCTCTGCTTCCCTCTGCGAAGGGCCTATCTTTTACTTTTATTTTCTACCTTACATAAGAGTCATGGTGATGTTCACCTTTCCTTTTTACATTTTATCCTTTGGCAAGCACAATGTGTTGGAAAGATCCAGATACATATAGCTAATTGGATCTGAGTCTGCATGAGCTATTATTGTTGACATTACCCTTGAGGTAAAACATTGCGAGGCAAAACTATAAGCCCCTATCTTCTCTGTGTCCAATTAAAACTCCATACCCATAAATATTGCGTGAGTGTTAGCAATTGTGAAAGACTAAATGATAGTTGAGTATGTGGACTTGCTGAAAAGATCTTATATTGAATCTTTCCTATGTTATGATAAATTGCAATTGCCTCAATGACTGAGATTAGAGTTTGTTAGTTTTCAATGAAGTTTATGATTCATACTTGAAATTGTGATTGAATTGTTACTTTAGCATAAGAGATCATATGATAATATATATATATATGTTTCTTTTCTAAGAACGACCATGATGTCCTCATGTTCGTATTTTATTTTTATCGAAACCTCTATCTCTAAACATGTGGACATATTTTTCGATTTCGGCTTTCGCTTGAGGAGAAGCGAGGTCTAAGCTTGGGGGAGTTGATACGTCCATTTTGCATCATGATTCTATATCGATATTTATTGCATTATGGGCTGTTATTACATATTATGTCACAACACTTATACCTATTCTCTCTTATTTTACAAGGTTTACATGAAGAGGGGGAATGCCGGCACCTGGAATTCTGGGCTGTAAAGGAGCAAATATTAGAGACCTATTCTGCACATCTCCAAAAGTCCTGAAACTCCACGAGTGCACTTTCCAGAATATATAAAAAATATTGGGCACAAGAAGTACCAGAGGGGGCCACCCACCAGCCACGAGGGTGGGGGGCACGCCCTGCCCCCTAGGCGCGCCCCCTGCCTCGTGGGCCCCCTGGTGGCCCTCCGATTCCCATCTTCTACTATATGAAGTCTTTCGTCCGAGAAAAGCAAGCTCACGGGACGAAACTCCACCGCCACGAGGCGGAACCTTGGCGGAACCAATCTAGGGCTCCGGCGGAGCTGTTCTGCCGGGGAAACTTCCCTCCGGGAGGGGGAAATCATCACCATTGTCATCACCAACGATCCTCTCATCGGGAGGGGGTCAATCTCCATCAACGACTTCACCAGCACCGTCTCATCTCAAACCCTAGTTCATCTCTTGTATCCAATCTTTGTATCCAAACCTCAGATTGGTACCTGTGGGTTGCTAGTAGTGTTGATTACTCCTTGTAGTTGATGCTAGTCGGTTTAATTGGTGGAAGATCATATGTTCAGATCCATTATGCATATTAACACCCCTCTGATTATGAACAGGAATATGCTTTGTGAGTAGTTACATTTTTTCCTGAGGACATGGGAGAAGTCTTGCTATTAGTAGTCATGTGAATTTGGTATTCGTTTGATATTTTAATGAGATGTATGTTGTCATCCCTCTAGTGGTGTCATGTGAACGTCGACTACATGACACTTCACCATTGTTTGGGCCTAGAGGGAGGCATTTGGAAGTAATAATTAGATGATGGGTTGCTAGAGTGACAGAAGCTTAAACCCTAGTTTATGTGTTGCTTCGTAAGGGGCTGATTTGGATCCATATGTTTCATGCTATGGTTAGGTTTACCTTAATACTTCTGTTGTAGTTGCGGATGCTTGCAATGGGGGTTAATCATAAGTGGGATGCTTTTCCAAGTAAGGACAGTACCCAAGCACCGGTCCACCCACATATCAAATTATCAAAGTAACGAACGCGAATCATATAGCGTGATGAAAACTAGCTTGACGATAATTCCCATGTGTCCTCGGGAGCGCTTTCCTTCATATAAGAGTTTGTCCAGGCTTGTCCTTTGCTACAAAAAGGATTGGGACATCTTGATGCACCTTATTTACTTCTATTACTTGCTACTTGCTACAAATTACCTTATCACAAAACTATCTATTACCGATAATTTCAGTGCTTGCAGAGAATACCTTACTGAAAACTGCTTATCATTTCCTTCTGCTCCTCGTTGGGTTTGACACTCTTACTTATCGAAAAGCTACGATAGATCCCCTACACTTGTGGGTCATCATGGCGCGGCTCAAAGTGCAACCATATGCTGTACTTGTGGCGCGGCTCAAAGTGCAACCATACGTTGTACTTGTGGCACAGCTCAGAGTGCAACCATACGTTGTACTTGTGGCGCAGCTCAGAGGACATGGCCCAGCCTCCGAGTGAGG
This sequence comes from Triticum urartu, assembly GCF_003073215.2. NCBI lineage: Eukaryota > Viridiplantae > Streptophyta > Magnoliopsida > Poales > Poaceae > Triticum > Triticum urartu. Next base: position 253,819,385 of record NC_053022.1, on the reverse strand, counting down.
GCTTGCTCTTCACTCGGGGTGTTTTTTGTAACTTAGGCGAATGCGGGATCGTAGCTAAGCCCCCGAGTGAGAGGGTTGCTCTTCACTCGGAGCTTTTTTGTAACTTAGGCGAGTGCGGGATCGCAGCTAAGCCCCCGAGTGAGAGGGTTGCTCTTCACTCGGAGTGTTTTTTGTAACTTAAGCGAGTGCGGGATCGCAACTAAGCCCCTGAGCGAGAGGGTTGCTCTTCACTCGGAGTTTTTTGTAACATAGGTGAGTGCGGGATCGCAACTAAGCGCCCGAGTGATAGGGTTGCTCTTCGCTCGGAGTGTTTTTGAAACTTAGGCGAATTGGGTTCGCAGCTAAGCCCCCGAGTGAGAGGGTTGCTCTTCACTTGGAGTGTTTTTTGAAACTTAGGCGAGTGCGGGGTCGCAGCTAAGCCCCCAAGTGAGAGGGTTGCTCTTCACTCAGAGTTTTTTGAAACTTAGGCGAGTGCGGGATCTCAGCTAAGCCCCCGAGTGAGAGAGTTGCTCTTCACTCGTAGTGTATTTTGTAACTTAGGTGAATGCAGGATCGCAGCTAAGCCCCCGACTGAGAGGGTTGCTCTTCACTCGGAGTGTTTTTTGAAACTTAGGCGAGTGCGGGATCGCAGCTAAGCCCCCGAGTGAGAGGGTTGCTCTTCACTCGGAGTATTTTTTAAACTTAGGCGAATCGGGTTCGCGGCTAAGCCCCCGAGTGAGAGGGTTGCTCTTCACTCGGAGTATTTTTTTGTAACTTAGGCGAATGCAGGATCACAGCTAAGCCCCCGAGTGAGAGGGTTGCTCTTCACTCAGAGTGTTTTTTGAAACTTAGGCGAGTGCGGGGTCGCAGCTAAGCCCCCGAGTGAGAGGGTTGCTCTTCATTCGGAGTGTTTTTGAAACTTAGGAGAGTGTAGGATCACAGCTAAGCCCCCAAGTGAGAGAGTTGCTCTTCACTCAGAGTGTTTTTTGTAACTTAGGCGAATGCGGGATCACAGCTAAGCCCCCGAGTGAGAGGGTTGCTCTTCACTTGGAGTGTTTTTTGAAACCTAGGTGAGTGCGGGATCGCAGCTAAGCCCCCGAGTGAGAGGGTTGCTCTTCACTCGGAGTATTTTTTGAAACTTAGGCGAATTGGGTTGACGGCTAAGCCCCCGAGTGAGAGGGTGGCTCTTCACTCGGAGTATTTTTAATAACTTAGGCAAATGCTGGATCATAGCTAAGCCCCCGAGTGAGAGGGTTGCTCTTTACTTGGAGTATTTTTGAAACTTAGGTGAATCGGGTTCGCGGTTAAGCCCCCCACTGAGAGGGTTGCTCTTCATTCAGAGTATTTTTGAAACTTAGGCAAATCAGGTTCGCGGCTAAGCCACCCATTGGGGGATTTGAACACATATTCTTATGCGAAAACAATCATTTAAGATACTGCAAAAATCATGTCTTTGATAAGCAAACTGAAGGATTCTTATTACAACTCATCGATCCGAGTGTCTAGGTATAAAATCGGCGGAGCAGGTCCGCATTCCACTAGTGTGGCTCGTCTTATTTCTTGGATACGTTGTAGAGGTGATATGCCCCGTTGTGGAGCACCTTGGTGATGATGAAGGGTCCTTCCCAGGCCGGAGCGAGCTTGTGAGGTCGCTTCTGGTGCACTCGGAGCACAAGGTCTCCTTCCTGAAACGCTCGACCTCTGACATTTCGGGCATGGAATCGACACAGGTCTTGTTGATAGATGGTCGACTGGATCGGAGCCATCTCTCATTCTTCTTCTAGGAGATCAACTGCATCTTGGCGTGCTTGTTCTGCTCCAGCTTCAGAGAAGAGTTCCACTCGGGGAGCATTGTGCAGCAAATCACTCAGAAGCACAGCTTCAGCGCCATATACCATGAAGAAAGGGGTTCGATTAGTCAACCGATTAGGAGTCATCCTCAATGCCCACAAGACAGACGGCAACTCAGTCACCCAAGCTCCAGCCGCATGCTTGAGGTCGCGCATCAATCGAGGTTTCAACCCTTGTAGGATCAAGCCATTCGCTCTTTATGCCTGCCCATTCAACTGCGGGTGTGCAACGGATGCGTAATCGACCCGAGTGCCTTGGGAAGCGCATAATGCTCTGAACTCATCGGACTCAAAGTTGGAGCCGTTATCTGTGATAATGCTGTGAGCGACTCCATATTGGCATATCAACTCTCTGATGAAACTAGTGGCGGTGCTTGAATCAAGATTCTCGATAGGCTTGGCTTTGATCCACTTGGTGAACTTGTCGACTGCTATGAGCAAATGAGTGAAACCGCTTCTGCCGGTCCTGAAAGGTCCAACCATGTCCAACCCCCAAACCGCAAAAGGCCAAACAAGAGGAATAGTCTTCAAGGCAGATGCAAGCTTGTGAGACATATTTGAGTAAAACTGGCAGCCTTCGCACTTGTCAACTATATCCTTAGCCATCTTATTCGATCGTGGCCAGTAGAATCCCGCTCGGTATGCTTTGGCCACGATGGTCCGATAGGACGCGTGGTCACCACAGGTCCCCGAGTGAATCTCATTTGAGATCAGTCGACCTTCTTCTGGAGATATGCACTTCTGAGCTACTCCGGTAACACTTTCTCTATACAGCTATCCACTTATCACTGGTCTTCAAGGCAGATGCAAGCTTGTGAGACATATTTGAGTAAAACTGGCAGCCTTCGCACTTGTCAACTATATCCTTAGCCATCTTATTCGATCGTGGCCAGTAGAATCCCGCTCGGTATGCTTTGGCCACGATGGTCCGATAGGACGCGTGGTCACCACAGGTCCCCGAGTGAATCTCATTTGAGATCAGTCGACCTTCTTCTGGAGATATGCACTTCTGAGCTACTCCGGTAACACTTTCTCTATACAGCTATCCACTTATCACTGGTCTTCAAGGCAGATGCAAGCTTGTGAGACATATTTGAGTAAAACTGGCAGCCTTCGCACTTGTCAACTATATCCTTAGCCATCTTATTCGATCGTGGCCAGTAGAATCCCGCTCGGTATGCTTTGGCCACGATGGTCCGATAGGACGCGTGGTCACCACAGGTCCCCGAGTGAATCTCATTTGAGATCAGTCGACCTTCTTCTGGAGATATGCACTTCTGAGCTACTCCGGTAACACTTTCTCTATACAGCTATCCACTTATCACTGGTCTTCAAGGCAGATGCAAGCTTGTGAGACATATTTGAGTAAAACTGGCAGCCTTCGCACTTGTCAACTATATCCTTAGCCATCTTATTCGATCGTGGCCAGTAGAATCCCGCTCGGTATGCTTTGGCCACGATGGTCCGATAGGACGCGTGGTCACCACAGGTCCCCGAGTGAATCTCATTTGAGATCAGTCGACCTTCTTCTGGAGAGATGCACTTCTGAGCTACTCCGGTAACACTTTCTCTATACAGCTATCCACTTATCACTGTGAAGGCTTTGGATCTGCGGGCGATCTGGCGGGCTTCATCTTCATCCTCTGGGAGCTCCTGCCTGAGCAGATATGTAATATATGGCACCATCCAGTCAGGAGTGATCACTAAAACCTCCATGATCAAGTCGACTACTACTGGAACTTCAATCTCAGTGGATTGGTTGAACTTATCGGTTGGGGGGGCTCCTCTGTAAAGGGATCTTCCTGAACTGACGGGGTGTGGAGATGCTCCAAGAACACATTACTGGGAATTGGTTTCCAAGTGGAACCCAACTTCGCCAGATCATCAGCCGCTTGATTCTTGAGTCGGGGAATGTGATGGAGTTCCGACCCTTCAAACTTCTTCTCTAATTTCCTTACTGAATTGCAGTAACTAGTCATGGCAGGGCTCCTGATGTCCCACTCCTTCATTACTTGATTGACCACGAAATCTGAGTCGCGGTAGACCATCAAGCGACGGACGCCGAGTAAGATGGCCATGCGCAACCCATTTAGAAGTGCTTCATACTCAGCTTCATTGTTTGAGGAGTCAAAGTGAATCTCGAGGACATAACTGAGCTTGTCGCCTCTTGGGGACACCAGGACCACTCCAGCACCGGATTTGTTCAACATCTTGGACCCATCAAAGAACATAGTCCAATGTTTTGAGTGAACTTGAGTCGGCTACTGCTCAATCCACTCAGCCAGAAAATCTGCTATTGCCTAGGACTTGATTGCTTTCTTTGCTTCGAACTTGATATCCAAAGGAAGGAGTTCAATCACCCAATTGGCCACTCAACCGGTTGCATCCCAGTTGTTCAGAATTTCTGATAAAGGAGCGTCGCTGACGACTACAATCGAGTGGTCTGCGAAGTAATGTGCAACTTTCTTCGTGGTTAAATAAATCTCGTAGACAAGTTTCTGGTAATGCGGATACCTTTCCTTGGATGGAGTCAAGACTTCAGAAATATAGTACACTGGGCATTGAACTTTGTAGGCTTTGCCTTCTTCTTCCCTCTCAACTGTGAGCTCTGTGCTGACAACCTGTCCAGTGGTTGCGATATATAACAATAGAGGCTCTTTGCTGACTGGGGCAACAAGCACCGGCTGGGTGGAAAGTAGGGCTTTGAGCTCTACAAACATTTCTTTGGCTTTGGGAGTCCACTCGAACTTGTCAGATTTCTTCATCAGTCGATAAAGAGGCAACGCCTTTTCACCGAGACCAGAGATGAATCGACTCAATGCAGGCAGAGAACCAGTAAGCTTCTGAACATCATGCACACACACAGGGTGTTTCATTCGGAGAATTGCTCCAATCTTTTCTGGGTTTGTGTCAATTCCTCATTCGGGAACGAGAAAACCGAGTAACTTTCCGCCTGGGACTTTGAATGTGCACTTCAACGGATTGAGCTTGATATCATATCTTCTTAAGTAGGAAAACATTTAAGCGAGGTCAGAACCCTTACATGACTTGACCACGATATCATCCATGTATGCTTCCACGTTCCGACTGATTTGAGTGAGCAGGCACTTCTGAATCATGCGCATGAACGTGGCGCCAGCGTACTTAAGACCAAAGGGCATGGAAACATAGCAAAAGCACCCAAACGGGGTGATGAAGGTTGTTTTTATTTCATCGGGTCCATACAGTCAGATCTAATGGTCCCAGAATACGCATCCAAAAAGGATAAACGCTCACATCCAGCAGTTGAGTGGACAATCTGGTCCATGCGGGGAAGAGGGAAGTGATCTTTCGGGCAGGCCCGATTGATGTGCTTGAAATCGATACACATACGAAGTGAATCATCTTTCTTGGGAACTGTAGGATCAAAAGTATGACTAGAGGGGGTGATTAGACTACTTGACCAAATAAAAACCTAGCCTTTTCCCAACTTTAAGTCTTGGCAGGTTCTAGCAACTTAGCACAAGTCAAGCAATCAACCTGCACATGCAAATCTAAGAGTATAGCAGGGGAAAGTAAATCATTGCATATGAAGGTAAATGGGAGGAGTTTAGAGGGAGAAAACACAATGTAGACACGGTGATTTTGGCGTGGTTCCGATAGGTGGAGCTATCGTACATCCACGTTGATGGAGACTTCAACCCACGAAGGGTAACGGCTACGCGAGTCCACAGAGGGCTCCACCCACAAACGGTCCACGAAGAAGCAACCTTGTCTATCCCACCATGGCCATCGCCCACGAATGACTTGCCTCACTTGGGTAGATCTTCATGAAGTAGGCGATCTCCTTGCCCTTACAAACTCCTTGGTTAACCTCCACAATCTTGACGGAGGCTCCCAAGTGACACCTAACCAATCTAGGAGACGCCACTCTCCAAAAGGTAATAGATGGTGTGTTGATGATCAACTCCTTGCTCTTGTGCTTGAAATGATAGTCTCCCCAACACTCAACTCTCTCTCTCTCATAGATTTGGATTTGGTGGAAAGATGATTTGAATGGAAAGCAACTTGGGGAAGGCTAGAGATCAAGATTCTTGTGGTTTGAATGGAATATTATGGTCTCAACACATGAGTAGGTGGTTCTCTCTCAGAAAATGTATGCTGGAAGTGTAGGCACGTTCTGATGGCTGTCTCCACAAATGGAGGAAGGGTGGAGGGGTATATATAGCCTCCACACAAAATCTAACCGTTACACACAATTCACCAAACTCGGTGAGACCGAATACACAAACTCGGTCAGACCGATTCAGTTCAAAATGTGAATGTTAGGGTTTTTGGTGGGACCGATTTCATTAGGGTTATGGCATAACGTAATCTCGGTGAGACCGATCACATGAACTCGGTGAAACCGATTTCTGTAATAGGCAAACAAAGAGTTGGTCAGGCAAACTCGGTGGGACCGATCGCTCATTTTGGTGAGACCGGAACGTTGCGAAAAGGAATCAGAGAGTTTGCATTGCAAACTCGGTGGGACCGATCGCTCATCTCGGTTAGACCGAAACGTTAGAAAGGGAAACAGAGAGTTTGCAATCCCATCTTGGTGAGACCGAGATCCCTATCGGTGAGACCGAATTGATTAGGATTTCTGGCGATGGCTATGTCAAATGGACTCGATGGTGCCGGATAGATCAAATCGGTGGGGCCGAGTTTGACATTTGGTTTGGGACATATGTGGATATGAGAAAGTGGTTGAGGGCTTTTGGAGCATATCACTAAGCATTTTGAGCAAGCAAGCCATTAAGCAACACCTCATCCCCTTTTAATAGTATTGGCTCTTCCTATGGACTCAATGTGATCTTGGATCACTAAAATGAAAATGTAGAGTCTTGAGCTTTGGCCAATATGTGTCCTTAGCATTTTGAGGGGTCCACATTCCTAGTCCATGCCATGCCAATCATTGAACTTTCTGAAATGATCATCTTGAAGGAGCATTAGTTCAGTGATCTATATGTTGTTAGGAATTACCAAAACCACCCAGGGATAGTTGCACTTTCAATCTCCCCCTTTTTGGAAATTGATGACAACATATAGATCAAAGCTTCGACAAATGATAATAAGATTAAAAAACATCGTCGCTTTGAGAAGTATGTGATAGGCAAGAGCTCCCCCTAAATTTGTGCATTATTTAAAATTTTCTTTTGAATGCAAACGTACAATCCATTAGGTTCATGGCTTACTCTTTGATGTCACATATATCTTGGTGGAGCGCTCAAAGTGCTAGAATATGAAATATGCACTCATTACCAAGACAAAGTGAATGATCATATATGAGAGATAAATAATAGAATCATTCAACCACAAGCATTAAAGTATGACATGATCAAACACATGATCAAACGAGTATCTCACACACAGATAAAGTATCATCCAAGTAAGCACACAAATAAGTATCAAACAAGTGGCAAATAAGGCAAAAAGAAGCAAAGCTCTCTCTCTCATAGCCTGTGATCTATACACTTTCTCCCCCTTTGGCAACAAGTTACCAAAAATCTCGAAAATGCATAGTGCTATGCGTCTCTCTAGGCTTGATCTTCTCGAGGAGGCGTTGAGAGGACTCTAAGGACGAATGCATCGGTTGAAGTTGTTGGAGCTGGTGGAGTGATACGTCTCCAACGTATCTATAATTTTTGATTGTTCCATGCTATTATATTATCAATCTTGGATTTCTTATAGTCATTTTATATCCATTTTTGGTACTAACCTATTGACATAGTTCCAAGTGTCAGTTGCTGTTTTTTCCATGTTTTTTACATCGCAGAAAATCAATACCAAACGGAGTCCAAATGCCACAAAACTTTACGGAGAATTTTTATGGGCCAGAAGGAACACAACAGGCCCTGGCTGCGCCTGGGGGTGCCTCGAGGGAGGCACAACCCACCAGGGCGCGCCAGGAGGCCCAGGCGCGCCCTGGTGGGTTGGGCCCACCTCGGGTGGCCCCCGGACCACCTCTTTGCTCTATAAATACCCCAATATTCCCAAAACCCTAGGGGAGTCAATGAAATATTAATCCAGCCGCCGCAGAGTCCAGAACCACCAGATCCAACCTAGACACCATCTCGGATGGTGTTCACCACCTCCATTGGTGCCTCTCAGATGATGCGTGAATAGTTCTTTGTAGACCTTCGGGTCCGTAGTTAGTAGCTAGATGGCTTCATCTCTCTTTCTTGATTCTCAATACAATGGTCTCTTGGAGATCCATATGATGTAACTCCTTTTGAAGTGTGTTTGTTGGGATCAATGTACTTTGAGTTTATGATCAGATCTATCTTTTTATATCCATGTAAGTATTTGAGTTTCTTTGATCTCTTTTATGCATGATCTCTTATAGCCTCATATTTCTTCTCCGATATTTGGGTTTTGTTTGGCCAACTCGATCTATTTACCTCGCATTGGGAAGAGGTGCTTTGTAGTGGGTTCGATCTTATGGTGCTTGATCCCAGTGGCAGAAAGGGAACCGACACGTATGTATCCTTGTTACTAAGGATAAAACGATGGGGTCTATGTCTATGTAGATAGATCTTGTCTACATCATGTCATCGTTCTTATTGCATTACTCCGTTTCTCCATGAACTTAATACACTAGATGCATGCTGGATAGCGGTCGGTGTGTGGATTAATAGTAGTAGATGCAGGCAGGAATCGGTCTACTAATCTTGGACGTGATGCCTATATAATGATTATTGCCTAGATATCGTCATGAGTATTTTAATTTCTATCAATTGCCCAATAGTAATTTGTTCACCCACCGTTTGCTATTTTTCTAGAGAGAAGCCAATAGTGAAATCTACGGCCCCCGGATCTCTTTCTAATATTATTTGCCTTTGCGATCTACTTTTATTTGCTTTTATTTTTAGATCTATTAATCCAAAACCCCAAAAATACTTTGCTACACTTTATTTTATTTACGATCTATTTATTCAATCTATTACAACTTTTCCCCGTCACGCACTAATTTCCGGCATCGCTAGCCGAAAGGGATTGACAACCCCTTTAACACGTCAGGTTGCGAGGATTTGTTATCTGTGTGCAGGGGTTGTTTACGTTGTGTTGCTTGGTTCTCCTACTGGTTCGATAACCTTGGTTTATATCTGAGGGAAATACCTACCACCGTTGTGCTGCATCATCCCTTTGGGGAAATACCAACGTAGCTTCAAGCGACATCATGGAGTGGCAACTGGAGGTGGCACTGATGCCGTGGCCGCAGGTGCTGATGTTGTTGCTCTTGTGTCAGTCACTGGCACTGTAGCAGATCTCTGTCCTCTTGGCACTCTCTAGAAGGCATCTGTGGTAGCATGCCCTTTCCTCTCCTCAGCTTCTTCCTAGAGTTGCTCAACTGTTGTCTGCATCTCTGTTACTTTCAAGTCAAGATCATATAATTTAGTCTCAATGATCCTCTCCAGGCTTTCTTGGTTCTGAGTCAGGGTGGCCAGTTGTAATGCCCCGAGACCGTTGCGCCAAGTGTCTTCCAGTTATTCGCTGTTGTTGCCTTGTCATTTGTTTGCATGTCTTGCATTTCATATCATGTCATCATGTGCATCGCATTTGCATCCGTGTTCGTCTCATGCATCCGAGCATTTTCCCCGTTGTCCGTTTTGCATTCCGGCACTCCTACGTCCTCCGACGTCCCCTTTTGCCCCTTTTCATGTGCGGGTGTTAAACGTTCTCGGATTGGACCGAGACTTGCCAAGCGGTCTTGCTTCACTACCGGTAGACCGCCTGTCAAGTTTTGTGCCATTTGGACTTCGTTTGATACTCCAACGGTTAACCGAGGAACCGTAAAGGCCTCGTGTGTGTTGCAGCCTAACACCTCTCCAAAGTGGCCCAAAACCCATCCAAACCCCCTCCATGCTCTCGGTCGTTCAATCACGATCGCGTGGCCGAAAACCGCACCTCATTTGGACACTCCTAGCTCCCTCTACCTATATAAACACCTCCCCCTCCGAATTTTCGGGTCCAAACCCTAGTCCCTTCTCCACCATGCCGCCGGACATGTCCGCCGGACACGTCGCGCGGACAAACCACGGGCCGCCACGTCACTCCGCCATCGCCTGGCAATACTCCGCCGCCGCCACGTGGGCGCCCGCCGCCACGTGCCTCCCACCGGCCCGCGAGGCCCATGCCTAGCCCGCGGGGCCCGTTCCCTCGCCGCCGCCCAAGCGTCCGCGCGCCCCGCCGCCGTGCTTCGTCGCCGCACCGGAGCGCCTCCCCGCCGACCTTGCTGGCGAGCCCCGCCCCTCGTGCCACGCACCCTGCTCCGCCCTCCGCGCCGTCCACCGCCGCCGTTCACCCTCCACCGCGCCGCCTCGGCCAGATCCGGCCACGGGAAGGCCGGATCCGGCGCCCCCCTCGCCGGCCCCCTCCTCTCTGGCCATCTTCTTCCCTGGCTCCAGCGAGATCCGCCGCCACCTTGCCCGTTGACTTTTCCCCGAGGTGCTAATTTCCACTAAGTCCCCAGTTTCTAACATTTTCTAGCTATGTTCATCGCACCATATCTCATCATCCATAGCTCCGTTTTGCGCGTGTGATATATCAAAATGTTCATCATGATGTGCTCTTCATTTTGTTCCATTGCACCATGCTTGTTTGAGTCCATCTTGATGCCCTAAATGCTGTTGCAAGAGTGCTTCATAATGTTAGGTGCTGATTCTTATCAGTTTATGAGCATTTGTCATTTTTGCCATGTTTTTTGTGTGCTGCATATGGGCATGAGCTCTACATGTGTTTTGTTATATGCCATGTCATCTTTATAGGGGTGTATGTCATGTATTTTTGTGATCAATGTGGTGACTAGCACAAGCATGCAAAGTAACTCTCGTGATATTACTGTTTTCATGATCTCAGGATTTTCACGAAGTCTTTGTCTGCTGTTATTTTTATGCCATGTATTCATGTGGCTACAGAGTGATCCATGCCTTGTTTGAGTATGTTCAGTAAGGATGATTTTGAGATATTGTTATGCTCTATCCATCCATGTCCTCGTTTGCATTTATGGAGTGCCCTGGCATGACTCAATCTTGCTCTACTTTTGCTATAAAATGTTCCTGGCAGATTGTTTACATGTTATTCAATTTTGCCGAGATTGTCGTAGTTGATCCATGCATGCTATGAGATTGTTCTTGCCATGTTTAGCTTATTGATCATGTCTTCTTGCTGGGTGTATGCTTAGTTTGTCATGCAATGCCTTGTGGTGAGTGCATCGAGCTCGCAAACATGCCTACGTAACTCTGTTTTTGCCATGTCCAGTTTTCTGCCAAGTCTGAATCTGTTAACGAAACTTGTTATGTTTACATGGTTGCCATCATATTTTCTGATCCATTTTGGCTTATGGTCAGTTAGGGACTTTTGTTATCTGCTTTGATTAGTTTCATGCCATGCCTTGCTTTACCATGTTCTGATCCTCTAGCATGTTGTTATCTTGCTCTAAACATTTCTTCCTGATGTTCATTCCTGGCATGTTGTTATTTTCACTAAGTCTATGATCCTGATATCTTTTGCACTTTTTCCATGCTTGTTTGAACCTGCTATTTTGTGATTTAGCCGTAGCTCAGTGTTCATCTTTTGTCAATCATCTTGAGTATATCACTGCCATGTGCTTTGTTGCTATGTTGGACTGCAGTAGCTTAATTTCTTGTTGCATTCTAGATGGCATCGTGCTGTTAATCGCAGAATTGTGCCATTATTGTTTTGCTTGCCATTTGCAAACCGTGCATCTGATTCCGGTGATCTTTATATCGATTTCGACCAAAATCAACTCATCTTTCCAGCGGCACACTTGGTTTGCCAAGTTGAGGCCTGGTTCAATCTTTTCCTTCCGGAGCATGCATATGCATTGCATATCACATCCCGCATATCATGCCATGTTTTGCATCATGTTGCTTGCGCATTGCACCATGGTTGATTGTGGTTTCCTTTGCTTGTATTCTTGCCTTGGGTAGAGCCGGGAGACGATTTCGTGTTCGAGGTACCCGTTGAGTACGCTTACGAGGTTCAAGCTTTCGTCAACTCGGAGAACTTTGCAGGCAAGATGACCATACCCTCGAAATCACTTCTATCTTTGCTTGCTAGTTGCTCGCTCTATTGCTATGCCTATGCCGCGATAACTACCATATGCTTTATCATGCCTACCATATTGCCATGTCAAACCTCTAACCCACCTTGTCCTAGCAAACCGTTGTTTGGCTATGTTACCGCTTTGCTCAGCCCCTCTTATAGCGTTGCTAGTTGCAGGTGAATATTGGAGTTTGTTCCTTGTTGGAACATGGATATTTGTTGGGATATCACAATATCTCTTATTTAATTAATGCATCTATATACTTGGTAAAGGGTGGAAGGCTCGGCCTTATGCCTGGTGTTTTGTTCCACTCTTGCCGCCCTAGTTTCCGTCATACCGGTGTTATGTTCCTTGATTTTGTGTTCCTTACGCGGTTGGGTTATAATGGGAACCCCTTGACAGTTCACTTTGAATAAAACTCCTCCAGCAAGGCCCAACCTTGGTTTTAGCATTTGCCACCTAGCCTTTTTCCCTTGGGTTCTGCAGACTCAAGGGTCATCTTTATTTTAACCCCCCCCCGGGGCCAGTGCTTGTCTAAGTGTTGGTCAGAACCTGTAAGCAGCCGGTGGCCACCAGGGGCAACTCTGGGCTGGCCTACCGGACTCATGGACAATCCGGTGTTGCCCTGAGAACGAGATATGTGCAACTCCTATCAGGATGTCGGCGCATCGGGCGGCTTTGCTGGTCTTGTTTTAGCATTGTCGAAATGTCTTGTAACCAGGATTCCGAGTCTGATCGGGTCTTCCTAGGAGAAGGAATATCCTTCGTTGACCGTGAGAGCTTGTGATGGGCTAAGTTGGGACACCCCTGCAGGGTTTTGAACTTTCGAAAGCCATGCCCGCGGTTATGGGCAGATGGGAATTTGTTAATGTCCGGTTGTAGAGAACTTGACACTTAACTTAATTAAAATGCATCAACCGCGTGTGTAGCCGTGATGGTCTCTTCTCGGCGGAGTCCGGGAAGTGAACACGGTGTTGGAGTTATGCTTGAACGTAAGTAGTTTCAGGATCACTTCTTGATCACTTCTAGTTTGCGACCGTGCTTTGCTTCCCTTCTCGCTCTCATTTGCGTAAGTTAGCCACCATATATGCTAGTGCTTGCTGCAGCTCCACCTCACTACATTTTTCCTACCCATAAGCTTAAATAGTCTTGATCACGAGGGTGTGAGATTGCTGAGTCCCCGTGACTCACAGTTTACTTCCAAAACCAGTTGCAGGTGCCAATGATGTCTGTGCAGGTGACGCAACCAAGCTTAAGGAGGAGCTCGATGAAGATCGGGTCGTTGTGTTGTTTTCATTTCCAGTTGATCAGTAGTGGATCCCAGTCGGGGCGATCGGGGATCTAGCATTTGGGGTGGTCTTCTTTTATTTTGGTTCCGTAGTCAGGCCTTGTTTGTATTCTGGATGTTGTAATGTTATATTCATGTATTGTGTGAAGTGGCGATTGTAAGCCAACTCTTTATCCCTATCTTATTCAGTACATGGGATGTGTAAAGATTACCCCTCTTGCGACATGCCTACAATGCGGTTATGCCTCTAAGTCGTGCTCCGACACGTGGGAGATATAGCCGCATCGTGGGTGTTACACCAATCCCTTCTCAATCCTCCAAGTGGCTTGAATCAGATATCCAAGTTGATCTTGCTTAGATTTGAGAAACACTTGAGAAGCCTCTTCAGCACTTGGCATCTTTGCTGTCTTTTCAGCTTTAGCTTTTTCCCTCTTCTGTTGAGCCTCTACAGAAGTAGGATCTTCAGCATTCATGAAAACTGTGTTGTCCTCAAAATCTGGCCTCAAGGGAAGATGTTTCTTGTCCAACATGTAGGTGACTGTGCCCATCTTGGAGTTGATGAGCATCTAGATGTGTGGAGCATACCCACATGACCTCTTCTGATCTGTAGATGTCCTCTTGATTGTCTCAAAAATCAGACTCATCACCTTGAACTTCTGGGGCACATCAAGCAACTGCAGCAGGTTAATGGAGTGGCCTCTGATCATCCTATGATCACCTGACTTGGGACATAAGGTATGCCTCGAGATAGTGTTGATGGTGGTGAAACCAGACAATAGATAGTATACGGAGCCCATCTTGTGAGTCTCCAAGGCAATCTTCTTATACATATTAGCCATTGAGTTGTGATCTTTCTTCTTCGTGGCATATACATCTATGTCATCTTCATGCTCTGCAGGGGCATTTATTAGCTTTTCCCACTCAGCAACTGTAGATTGGTACCTGGTACCCTCAGACATCCAGAAAATTCTGCCATCAGGGTAGAAATGTGTTGTGGAGTAGAATTGCATGATGAGTCCATCATTCCACTTGGTCAACTTCTGACCCACAAATTTGTCTACCCCACATAGCTTGAAGCTCTCATGCACTCCTGGAAAGTGATCTTCATTGTTGTCAATGTGCTTCTAGTCAACCCACTTCTTATTACAGATAATGGGCTTCTTATCTAGCAGAACAGTCTCATAGAAGTCCTGCTGCTCCTTGGTGTGAAATCTATAGTCCATAGCAGTCCTTCTCCTCACAGCATATGGATCACATTATCTCCACAGTCTAAGACCTGCATCCTTTCTGATCTTCATATTTTCTGCCACTTGATGGTTGTCATCGTGGTCACGGATCTTGGGCTTCAGCTTCCTAAGCACTTGGGCTCCGGCATCTTCTTCTTCTTCTTCAACTTCAGTCTCAGGCACTGGGGCCTTGTTCTTCTCAGCAGCTGGTATATTCCTTGTGCTCCTCTTTGGTGCAGTCTTGGGAGCTAGAGCAGAAGCTTTGGGGGTTGTCTTGTGCTTAGATGAGGCGGCCCAAACTTGAGGGCATCCCCCATCAGCTTTTTTGCCTTGGGTGTTGGTGCAGCATCCTCTTCCTCTTCATATTCATCCTCACCTGGATCTACCATCATAGAGGATCTCCCAATGACTTTGGCCATGGTTTTCTTGACCCTTTCTTTTCTTTTCTTGCCCTCACCAGCAGCCTCTTCAGATGATTAGGAAGTCTCAAGAGTGGAGGCCCTGGCTTTTGAAGTGGGCACTCTCTTTGCAGGATCCTTCTTATGCATACTAGGCTTGGTTGAAGCAGCTGTGCCAAACTCTTTCTTGACAACCCTTTTCTTGGAGCTGACCTCCTCCTTAGCAGCTACATAGTCTTCATCCTCAGACTCGGAATTTTTCTTCCTCCTCTGCCTAGTAGCAGCCTTAGGTAGGTTGCTAGGAGTACTTCTTCTGCCATCGTCATAACTGTCAGAGGGACTAGTGCCCTCACTCAGATTCAACTGCTCCTCAGACTTGTTCTGGCTGTCAATCTGATCAGACATGGTTGACACTACAAACTCAAAGCTGGCCCTGTGAATAGTTATAGATGAGATAGAGTGGATGAGCATGACAAAGTGCAGAGATTTTGCAAAACAGATGAGTTAAAAGCTTAGTTTTAGTTTTCCACAGAAAGCATTTTGGAGCTACTGATTTGTAAACTCGGTGACACCGAAGCAACTTTTGGAGTCTAAACTAGTGAAATCGGTCAGACCGAGACATAGTTCGGTGACTCCGAGATTGCTAGGGTTTCACTGAGAGTTGAACTCGGTCACACCGATTTGCAAGTTTCGGTCAGACCGAAAAGTGCAAGTGCAATGGCCTAAGCCAAATTGGTGAGACCGATTTCCACAACTCGGTCGGTCCGAGATGAGTTCGGCAGAAACCTAACCCTAAATTTTCGAATCAAAACTAATCTAAGGAAGATTTCGCTGGATAGATTGATCTCATACGTAGTAAGAAACATGGCATTGACCTTCTGCTCAGAATCAGAGGTAAAAAGAATGCACAAGGGGTCGAACTCATATCGTAACTGGGCGATGAGTTTGCTACGGCAGAAACGGCGGTGTTGATCTCCGTTGACGGTGACGGAGACCAGCGGCGGGAGGTCACTGGTGACGAGAGGACAATCTGGAGACCCTAGAGGGTAGAGCAGGACACGCGCGGGGGAAGTGGTTTTGGAGAAATTTCCAAAATTTGACCCGTCGATATATATATCCTGACCCTGTCGGTGTGACCGAGTGGAACAACTCGGTGTGACCGAAAAGTTCTAATCGGTTGCACCGAGATTGAAAACCTAGATCAACTCAGTGAACTCGGTATGAACGGAAAGGATGAATCGGTCAGACCAAAATGCACAGAGAGGTTTTGGAAGTTTAAGTCTATGACAAATCGGTGACTCCGAGTGCTCCTCACACAGAGGGTTCGAATCTAACTTGATCAAACTTTGTGATGTAGCATGAATAGAGTTTGATACGAGAAAACCATGGATAGCTAGAGGAGGTTCTTAGGCATTCTTGTCCATCCATTTGGCAAAAATAAAAAGATCCAAACAATCAAAGCAACAAATGAATGTCCTTGAATGAGTAAAATATGCATCCAACATGCTCGCACAATAAAAATGACAAATGAAATATGTGGCAAAGCATGCATAAACACTCTAGCATCTATCAAGCAATTGGTGATGACTAGGTCATCTATATATGAGTATATTGACTTAGGAGTCAAATGAGAATATTTGATCGTAGGTCATACTCATCATTTAAGCACAAGTGGGGTTACCACTTTTACATAAAGCATTGTTGTGTTCACACCTTTAGAGTTGCTTTAGCTCAATTCTTAGAGTAAAGCTCCCCCTAGATGTGATATCCCCCCTAAGAGGGATGAACTAACCTTGGGTTTTGTCAATGATGACTTCATGTAGATATTGAAGATGTGAATGCTCAATGTTGATGTAGATCATTCGGAGCAATCCATTGAAGTGAGTTGCACTTTCAATACCTACATTGATTAGTCCCACAAAGAACAAACAAGGATATCCATAGACATAGAGTGAAGTACACACAAGATGATGTCCATGAAAGCATTAGGTTACCTTGTCCCTTGTCTTACCAACAAGAGGGTTTGTGACTCCTTGAACTAGTGCAAGATGTGGAAGTTGTTTGCACTTGTTCTCTCCAAAATGATATGAGTGAAGTATATTGGCGGAGTCACCCTCAAGAACTCTCTAGATCTTATTCTTCGGGATCCACATCAAACTGATGGGAATCCTTGGAGTTGTAGTCGTACTTGATGAAGTATAACTTGATGTAGTCTTGGGAACCCACTTAACCAAGGCCTTGGGAGCTTCTTCAAATGCATCAATCTCCTCTTGAAGCTTGTCCTTGCCTTTTTTTGCTTGTGGTCTTGTGGTGGAAGATCATCTTGAGCTTGTGTTCTCTTTAAATAAGTAGGATCATACTTCTCTTGTTGAGGAACAAACTTCTTCTTGGGGTATTGATCTTCTTCCCACTCAACTCCATTGGCATTGAACTTTCGTTCAAAACCAACACCTTGATTCTTCTGGTGCCTTCCTTGCTTGCGTACAATTTCCTCAAATTGCTTACTTCCGGCAAGGCTCTTGTAAACACCTTTCTCTATAATTCCCTTCAATAAGCTATTTTCTTGCTCAAGTGTAACTTGTCTAAGAGAGTCATTAGTGGATTCAAGAGAACTACTAGAAGCAACAACAATGGATTTAGCATGATTATTGTTACTACTAGAAGAAGAATCTTTCTTACTCTTGTTGCTAGATTTTACTTGTGGCATGTAAGTAGACAAGAGTAAATGCTTGGCGATGTAAGAAGAACTTTTCTTACGAAGATCATCATTGATTTCTTTTAAGAACCCATGCTCTTGCTCTAGATTGAGCTTTTCAAAGCGTAGCTTCTCATGAGTCTTTAAAAGCTCTCGATGATCTTCCGAGGTAGTTTCATGAGCTAACTTAAGAGTGTTTAGTTCTTTAGTTAGATGCTCAATCTCCTTCTTATCATCGTCATTCGTATTATCTTGATTAGCATGATTAATAGCAAGTTTATCATAGTTTTCATCACTAGAGTTGTCAACAAGTAAATCATCATCACCTAGAAAATCATCTTCATCACTACTGAAATCAACATAGTCGGGGTGTGATACCTTTGGGCCTTTATCCATGAAGCATCTTCCAATCCCCTCATTTGGTGAGTCAAATATGTCATAGGAGTTGGTTGACACAAATGCTAGACCGGCAACACCTTCATCTTGAGTATATTCGGAGTCGGAGTGATAACTTCTCTCGGAGTGATGGTTGGAGTCCGAGTCGGATACCCATTCACCAACATGAGCTTGATGTCTTTGTTTTGTGTAGCTCCTTGATGAATTGTCCTTCCTC
Organism: Triticum urartu; assembly: GCF_003073215.2. Classification (NCBI taxonomy): domain Eukaryota; kingdom Viridiplantae; phylum Streptophyta; class Magnoliopsida; order Poales; family Poaceae; genus Triticum; species Triticum urartu. The sequence continues at coordinate 253,801,246 of NC_053022.1, read as the reverse complement.
TCTGAATCCTTGCTTCTACGAGAGGTTCTTCGTTCATAACGATCATCTCTACTCCTCTCTCTTGGAGGTGATTCTTCTCTTCTACTTCTTTTAGGTGAGTCTTCTCTTCTTTTTTAGGGAGCCGTACACTCATTTGAGTAGTGTCCGGGTCTTCCACAATTGTAGCAATTTCGCTCACGACTAGAAGATCTTTTGTCACTGTAGGACCTTGACTTGGAACTCCTTTCTTTGCTTCTACTCTTGTAAAACTTGTTGAAATTCTTCAGCATTAGGCTCAATTCCTCATTGAAGACTTGTTTCTCACATGATGAATGTAGGGGCTTCACATGAGGCTTTGTAGGCACCACTTGATTTGTTGTGAAGTTCCTCTTTATCCTTAAGTGACATCTCATGAGCAACAATTCTTCCAATCACCTCCGTTGGCTTGAGATCTTTGTAATTGGGCATCATTTGGATCAATGTGCACACGGTATCATATTTTCCATCCAAGGCTCTTAGAATCTTCTTGATGATGAATCTATCGGTCATCTCTTCACTTCCTAAGCCGGCAATCTCATTTGTGATGAGAGCAAGCCTAGAGTACATTTCAGCGACACCTTCACCATCCTTCATTTTGAACTTGTCAAGTTGACTTTGAAGCACATCCAACTTGGATTCCTTGACGGAGTCGGTACCTTCGTGCATATCAATCAAAGTGTCCCAAATTTCCTTTGCATTCTCAAGACGGCTGATTTTGTTGAATTCTCCGGGGCACAATCCGTTGAAGAGAATATCACAAGCTTGAGCATTGTATTGCAACTTCTTCAACTCATCCGCGGTAGCTTCACGGTTTGGTTTCTTTTCCCATCAAAGAAGTTCACTGGCAAAACCAACACACACAATAGCCAAACGGCGGGGTTGTCCAAAATATGCATTTTCATTTTATGCTTAACTAGCAAAATTAGTACCATCAAAGTCAGGACTCTACGGTGATAATTTCCCTCGCTAGACGCCATACTCTCCTAGGTTGTGAAACAAGGCCTATGAACCCAAAAGCTATGGAGATCAAAGCAAATGGAGACCAAGGCTCTGATACCACTTGTAGGATCGAAAGTATGTCTAGAGGGGGGGTGATTAGACTACTTGACCAAATAAAAACTTAACCTTTTCCCAATTTTAGTTCTTGGCAGATTTTAGCTATTGTAGGACAAGTCAAGCAATCATCGACACAATTCAAGCAAGCATGCAAAGAGTATATTGGCAGCGGAAAGTAAAGCATGCAACTTGCAAGAATGTAAAGGGAAGGGTTTGGAGAATTCAAACGCAATTGGAGACACGGATGTTTTTCCCGTGGTTCGGATAGGTGGTGCTATCCTATATCCACGTTGATGGAGACTTCAACCCACAAAGGGTAACGGTTGCGCGAGTCCACAAAGGGCTCCACCCACAAAGGGTAACGGTTGCGCGAGTCCACAAAGGGTCCATGAAGAAGCAACCACCCACAAAGGGTCCACGAAGAAGCAACCTTGTCTATCCCACCATGGCCATCGCCCACGAAGGACTTGCCTCACTAGCGGTAGATCTTCACGAAGTAGGCGATCTCCTTGCCCTTACAAACTCCTTGGTTCAACTCCACAATCTTGTCGGAGGCTCCCAAGTGACACCTAGCCAATCTAGGAGACACCACTCTCCAAGAAGTAACAAATGGTGTGTAGGTAATGAACTCCTTGCTCTTGTGCTTCAAATGATAGTCTCCCCAACACTCAACTCTCTCTCATAGGATTTGGTTTTGTGGAAAGAAGATTTGAGTGGAAAGCAACTTGGGAAGGCTAGAGATCAAGATTCATATGGTAGGAATGGAATATCTTGGTCTCAACACATGAGTAGGTGGTTCTCTCAGAACATATGAGTTGGAATTGTGTATGTGTTCTGATGGCTCTCTCCACGAATGAAGAGGAGGTGGAGGGGTATATATAGCCTCCACACAAAATCCAACCGTTACACACAGTTTTCCAATCTCGGTGGGACCGAATCAACAAACTCGGTCGGACCGAAAAGGTAAACCTAGTGACCGTTAGAGATTTTCGGTGGGACTGACATGCAACTCGGTAGGACCGATATGGTTAGGGTTTGGGCATAACGTAATCTCGGTGAGACCGATTACACAAACTCGGTGAGACCGAATTTGGTAATTAGCTAACCAGAGAGTTGGTCAGGCAAACTCGGTGGGACTGATTTGCTCTTTCGGTGAGACCGAAAAGTTACAAAAAGGAAACACTGAATTTACATTGCAATCTCGGTGGGACCGATTCACTCTTTCGGTGAGACCGAAAAGTTACGAAAGGGAAACAGAGAGTTTGCAATCCCATCTCGGTGAGACCGAGATCCCTATCGGTAGAACCGAATTGCTAGGGTTTGGCAGTGGCTTATGACAAGTGAAACTCGGTGGCGCCGGATAGAAAGAATCGGTAGGACCGAGTTTGGCTTAGGGTTTAGGTCATATGTGGATATGGGAAAGTAGTTGAGGGTTTTGGAGCATATCACTAAGCACATGAAGCAAGAGGCTCATTAAGCAACACCTCATCCCTCCTTGATAGTATTGGCTTTTCCTAAAGACTCAATGTGATCTTGGATCACTAAAATATAAAATGAAGAGTCTTGAGCTTTTGAGCTTGAGCCAATCCTTTGTCCTTAGCATTTTGAGGGTTCCACTTTCACATCCATGCCATGCCAATCATTGAGCTTTCCTGAAATAGTCATCTTGGAATAGCATTAGCTCAATGAGCTATATGTTGTTATGAATTACCAAAACCACCTAGGGATAGTTGCACTTTCACAAAATTTACATTGAAGGCGAAGCTTGTCTGTTATTGAACCAAGTGATGAAAGGGGAAGAACAAGCGGAAGAAAAACAAAAATCAACTCCCGGTGTTGTAATGAAGCACTGAACTGTGATGACACAAGTAATGATATAGTTTTGCATCTTAATTTAATTGTCTAAGTAGCAATTGTTTGCCACTGATTTGATGCCTTAATGTAATATGTAATTTCTCAACAGGCAATATACAGGATATGCAATATGCACGCCTACGTACTCTAGACATTGTATTCACTTATGGGTAATAAGGACTCTACTATACTTGTCCCAACCACGTGGTCTCTTTTCCTATGTGAGGAATCAAACGATATGAACGTAAGTACATATTTGAGTTAGCGAGAACCAGAGAGCTGACTACAACCAAGAAGATGTTGAAACATTAAACTTAATTCGAGATCGAAGTATCCATATATTGTAAGTGGCTAAGGACCACCACCTCCCTCTGAGAAAGCATATGCCGAAGCAGAATGCGTCTCGGAGAAGTGCTCTATCATCAAGACTGTTTATTAGACTCACCATAAAAAGCCTCCTCTAGCGTGATCTAAAAGGCTCTGGTGATCCCGTACTTACCAGTCAAGGTTCCCAATCATTCAGAGTTGCATTTTTAATTATTTCCTCGCACATATCTATACATCCATATTGAATTCGCACTAATGCAGTTTCTGCATCCATTACTAATTAGTAGATGTAGAGTAGCAAATGAGTGTTAAGTCACATACTGTCATGACACAAAGAGGTCATTCTGTCCTTGAGAAGTGCTTCATGGACGTCGGGACTGTTATTTCATACGATACTGTCGATTGTCTATTCGAGCAAACAGGAGAGATGTTATGTATAGATAAGTAAAGTTCATTCTTCTCTTTTGATGGAGTTTTATTGAACAACAGGGGATGAAATACTTATCCTACATGAAGACTTAATAGACTCGGAGTCACCGTGCAGGCGACTTGAAGCGTAGATTATGCCAGGATAAAGAAGCCTGTCTACTCTTTTCTCTACCCGTTCGCAAGGACGCAAAGAATTGAAGGTATTGAGTATTATACATTACTCCTCAATCATAAGCATCCAAAACAACGCATGTAGCAACGTATTCACATAGAATAGGGAATCTAATAGGACTAATCTTCGTACATTATTTCCAATTTCATATTCTCAGATGTGTAATAGGTGCGCGATGCAAACTATGATCCAATATCATCACAATATGTCTCTATGTAACCTATGTCATCGCATATCTCAAAGCTAAAGGAGAAATTTTCCTCTGCGCTTGATAACATGACTCTTTCGATTGTAATTATTCTAAACAGTTGCTCACTATAGCTTAAGACTACACTCTATTCAAGTACTTTCATCACTACGTACCATCGAGGATTAGTAATTAGCGTTTATAGTAATCACTTTTTTGTATTTGTGCAAAGTGATGTGGGGTGCTCACATCTGTGATTCATTCATCAGTGTCGGAAACGTGAGCGACCACACGCAGAATTTTTCTTCATATCAGACATACAATACAAGTAAATCCATCGTAATAGGAATTCTCAACAGCAAGAAAGAAAGGAGCAGAGTGTCTGGATTAAAGTAGGCAAGTGCAAGTAGGTGCACGGAGAACATCATTTAGAGCGCGATGAAAACTTGGAGTTACCGAAGCTACGCTGCGAATTGTAGGTTGAGAGAGATATCCTTGCGAGATGAGAAGCCCCTCAAAGAGATTCATGTTCCATAGCTAACAAAGACACAGCTGAAGTTATTAGTTTTACGACGCACGAACGCAGCTTAGACTCACATGTCAAATAGTCCTTATACTCTTAATCGCACTCTCACACATGCAACACAATTCCACAACTCGTAGGCCATATTGATATTTTTCGGGAATCGGGACACCAAAGGACGCTCACTACCCCAGCCACACTGTGTCAGCAACATGAAAGAGAGGATTCTATTGCTGACTGGACTATTCTCATAGCGATGTAAGGGAGCGATTGCGTTGACTTTGGTAGACACTATTTCTTGAGAATGAGGTCAAAGTGTCGACCGCTCATTCGACACGTGGAGTAGCAGCGAAAGTGTCATGAGATCATCTGTGTTTCTCTTTTAATGTCAGAGGTTGATAATATTACTTGCCGCTGCATATGATCGTGGAGACAGCATGATGTATCGTAACAAAATGTTTTGTGATAAGGTAATTTATAACGGGTAACAAGTAATCAAAGTGAATAGAGGTGCAAGACTCGCTAAACCAATTCTGATTGTTTTGAATGTTCTCTAAATGAATTGCAAGGCAATGTGTGTCATATGATTTCGGCCTTCTATTGTAAGCACAAAGGAAAAACGGCTCTAAAAGCGTAGCATACTCATATTATCATTCACTATTTATGTAGCTGAAACGCGTGTTACTGCTTCCTTTTGATGTGAACATCATGGAATTACTCGTCAAGCACTAGAGATTGTGGTATCATCACGTTCAGTCAATGATTCGCAGTTACTTCGTATGTATAAGATTTTGATAGGATCTCATGATAGTTAAGGTACGCTCGCATCCCTGTTGGACTTGCGAGGTAAGATCAGAACAACTTTACCTTAATAGCAGACTAGAAAGGACCACGACAAGAGCCCACTATGATTAACCCCTATTGCAAGCATCCGCAACTACAATAGAAGTATTAAGGTAAACCTAACCATAGCATGAAACATATGGATCCAAATCAGCCCCTTACGAAGCAACACATAAACTAGGGTTTAAGCTTCTGTCACTCTAGCAACCCATCATCTACTTATTACTTCCCAATGCCTCCCTCTAGGCCCAGATAATGGTGAAGTGTCATGTAGTCGACGTTCACATGACACCACTAGAGGGATGACAACATACATCTCATCAAAATATCAAACGAATACCAAATTCACATGACTACTTATAGCAAGACTTCTCCCACGTCCTCAGGAACAAATGTAACTACTCACAAATCATGTTCATGTTCATAATCATAGGTGTATTAATATGCATAATGGATATGAACATATGATCTTCCACCAAGTAAACCAACTAGCATCAACTACAAGGAGTAATCGACACTACTAGCAACCCACATGTACCAATCTGAGGTTTGGATACAAATATTGGATATAGGAGATGAACTAGGGTTTGAGATGAGATGGTGCTGGTGAATATGTTGATGGAGATTGACCCCCTCCCGATGAGAGGATCGCTGGTGATGACAATGGTGATGATTCCCCCCTCCCAGAGGGAAGTTTCCCCGGCAGAACAGCTCCGCCGGAGCCCTAGGTTGGTTCCGCCAAGGTTTCGCCTCATGGCGGCGGAGTTCGTCCCGTAAGCTAGCTTATGATTTTTCCTGGATGAAAGACTCCATATAGCCAAAGATGGGCATCAGAGGGCCACCAGGGGGCCCACGAGGCAGGGGGGTGTGCCCAGGGGGTAGGGCGCGCCCCCACCCTCGTGGACGGTGGGTGGCCCCCCTCTGGTACTTTCTTTGCCCAATATTTTATATATATTCTGGAAATAATTCCCGTGGAGTTTCAGGAGTTTTGGAGATGTGTAGAATAGGTCTCTAATATTTGCTCCTTTTCCAACCCAGAATTGCAGCTGCCGGCATTCCCCCTCTTCATGTAAACCTTGTAAAATAAGAGAGAATAGGCATAAGTATTGTGACATAATGTGTAATAACAGCCCATAATGAAATAAATATCAATATAAAAGCATGATGCAAAATGTACGTATCAATGTTTATTTTAGTTATAGGTATATATGTTATTATTCTGTAGACAGAGCAAATCACACGACTCATTAGCAGCAATCGTCTGTACTATTATTGGTCTTTGCACATATTTCTGATTATGGACGTATCACACACATCTTGTTCAGTTGAGCTGTTTCTATTGTCTTGGCTCATCGCAAACAGTTCATCCGAGTGAACTGTATGCCCTCCGTCGCACACACCTTGATCTGGCTGATCGTTTCCTATTGTGTTGCCTAATCACACACAATTCATCCTAGTGAACTATATGCCGTATATCACACACACCCTCATCTGGTTGCCCATTTCTGTTGTCCTGCCACATCGCAAATAGTTCTGTTGGATTAACCATTTGCCACGCATCGCACACGCAACTCTAATCTGAACCGTGTTTCATGTCACCGCTATCGCCAACGTTTTGTATCTTTTTTGACTGATTTATTACATCACCATTTGTGATTAATGCACCGCACACAGTTTTGTCGAAGGGTCTCTGATTGGACTGTCGCGTTTGGACCAACCTATAGTAGTGATGACGATGAAGACAGTCTGCATCAGATTTGTCGGGAAGCTTTACAAGAACCACACCCTTTGTAATCGAAGGCACATCTAGGAAATTTTTGTGGTGAAGTACTCTCTCGAGAACACGCCTGACAACAATGCTACAGGAAAACACTTGTTCGTGACACATGGTGACAAGGACACAACAGCTGGATAGTTTAGCAGTAGAACACATCCTCAGGTCTTCCAGTTCACACGGCATGACTTTGAGAACTTCATCTCCACCGCGGACCTGGTTCTAATTCAAAGAGAAACCAGATATTTTATTACTACCTCCTTTCAGAAATATAAGATGATTTCTGATATTTTACTCCATAAATGACTACATATACGCACAGAAATGAGTGAACAAAGACACTAGAACATGTCTACATGAGATACACAAAAAAATTAGCACGTCTTATATTTTTGAACAGAGGGATTACTTGCAATATCCATAACACAAGTTGCTGAGGCTACTATACTCTCTTCCAAGGCATGAGAGCTACAAACTTGCATTTCCTACAACTAGCATTGATGTTCATAAAGTAGTTGAAAGTAATCTATAAGAAATCAGTGTTATGTTCAAAAATCATATGTATGTCAACCTCTCGCATGTTTTGGTCAAAAGAGAAATTTGAACCGTCATTTGGCACACAAAAATCACATGCAAGATCGCCCAAAAAGTTGTGCTACTGCTACTAGTACTGTGTGTTAGATGAAAAAAACACGATCAAGATCGCCAAAAAGATCATCAAGAAGAGATATTACCTGGACTGGCTCAACGAGGGATCCCGAATAGGGGGCTTGGATAGGGCGATGGCCTTGAGCTTGTTTGCGATAGTCTCGGTGGGGTGCTTGTGCTTCTTTGTACCCTGAGCCTCGATGGTTTTGGCCAGAGCCATAGACATCACTTCGGCCGGTGCTCCAGGGTCCATCAAGAAACTGTCAAATAGAAATAAAAGAAAAGAAACCATAACCACAAATCCAAAAGAAGAACAGAGAGGGAGTTACGATCGGTCGTGGGGTTGCAAGACTGGGCCTTGGCCAGAAGCAACACCGTTAATGCGCTCAACTTTCCTTCTTTGGGTGAGAAGAACAATGGGAGAAGCGCGTCGGGGTTTTCTTGAAGAAATGAGGAACAAGATGAGGGAGAAGCGATTTGGTGTTTTCTTCAAGAGAGGAAGATGAGGGAAAAGAGTGAATGATGGTTGCTTTGTCCGTCCAACTTACTGCTGGAAAGGTGGGGGTTTTGTGATTTGACGGCTCATTGGGCATTACTATGGCGCTTCGATCGGTGTAGTCCACTGTGCAGTTGTGTGCACTCTAGTATGGAGTAATTTAGTGCATGGCATTTGGACCCCAATGTTGGCTGTCCCACACGTCGGCGAAAGTGAGTAGCAAGGTTCCCGACGACAGTGGAGGAGGATCCGCATGGTAGAGCGTGTCCACTGTTTTCTAGAAAAAAAGATTATAACAAGTGTTTTCACTCTTACGACGGAGGAGTGCGAAACACGACAGCCACTTGAACTTACAGAGTACTCCTACCACTAGGCATGTGCAGTGGTTCATACGTAAGTACTATAGTCTTGTTGCTAGTGTAGTAAGATATGACGATAAAAAATGATGTTGTGCGCATGTCAACTATATGAAGAGTAATGTAATGTCCCCTTTTTTGACTGTCCACTACTGCAGGATGCTGCTAACGTGACACTACGATCAGATACCCTTCGACGAAACTATGTGCGATGCAATAATCGCAAACGGTGCTGTAAAAAAATGTCAAAAAGGTGCAAAATGTTTGCAAAAGGATGCATCAAACACGTTTCAGATTTTAGTTGCGTGTGCGATGCAGGGAATACGGTTCAGTTCAATTAACTATTTGCGATGAGGAGGAACAAAAGAAACGGGCAGCCAGATGAAGGTGTGTGCGATATACAGCATACGGTTCACTCGGATGAACTGTTTGTGATTAGGCAACACAAAAGAAACGGTCAGCCAGATCAAGGTGTGTGCGATATATGCCATGCGGTTCACTCGGATGAACTGTTTGCGTTGAGACAATAAAACAGAAATGGTTCAACTTTACAAGATGTGTGTGATACGCGGCAAACAGGTCTATAATCAGAAACGTGTGCGAAGACCGATAACAACACAGACGATTACTGCTAACAAGCTGTGTGTGTGTTGTGAGCAAACGATCGCTGGTATACAATTGTGAGTGATTGATAAAAACATCACCGACGGGTTCCATTGTTTAGTCTGTTTGCGATGTGATTTTCTTTGTCTGCACTACATCTATGCTCTGTCTACAGAGCATCAACATATATATTTAAAAAGATAGCATTGCATTACCAAATTAAGAATTCAATTACACAAGTGACTACACACATAACATTTCCACACACCAAAGTAAGCAATTACATGCATACTAAAGTAGGAGAAACGAGGATCTAATCATCTACTTATTGTTGCGACGACGCTTGCCATTGCTCTGCTTTCGGCTGGATCCCTGGCCGTTTTGGGGAAGAAGGCACTTCCTCATGTCAACGATCCGCCTGTACATGTCGTAGCTCATGTACGCCTCCTTGGCCGTGTACACGACGTGAGCTTTGTCGAGTTTCTCCATCCAGGCCGAGTGTCAGGCATGCTTGTCCTTGTTGCATGAATCCTTCATGCCTCTGTAGTAGGGGTCGATGATGGCCTCGGCGAGGTGAACCAGTTGATACGTGTCCAACGTATCTACTTTTCCAAACACTTTTGCCCTTGTTTTGGACTCTAACTTGCATGATTTGAATGGAACTAACCTGGACTGGCGCTGTTTTCAGCAGAATTGCCATGGTGTTATTCTTGTGCAAAAATAAAAGTTCTTGGAATGACTTGAAAATCAATGGAGATTATTTTTGGAATATATAAAAAATACTGGCAAAAGATCAAGGCCAGGAGTCCCACACCCTGTCCACGAGGGTGGGGGCGTGCCTACCCCCCTTGGGCGCGCCCCTTCCTTGTGGGCCCCCTGGTGCTCCTCTGACCTCAACTCCAACTCTATATATTCGTGATCGGGGAGAAAAAAATTGGAGAGAAGGATTCATCACGTTTTACGATACGGAACCGCCGCCAAGCCCTAAACTCTCCTCGGGAGGGCTGATCTGGAGTCCGTTCGGGGCTCCGGAGAGGGGAATCCGTCGCCATCGTCATCATCAACCTTCCTCCATCACCAATTTCATGATGCTCACCGCCGTGCGTGAGTAATTCCATCGTAGGCTTGCTGGACGGTGATGGGTTGGATGAGATTTATCATGTAATCGAGTTAGTTTTGTTAGGGTTATGATCCCTAGTATCCACTATGTTCTGAGATTGATGTTGCTATGACTTTGCTATGCTTAATGCTTGTCACTAGGGCCCGAGTGCCATGATTTCAGATCTGAACCTATTAAGTTTTCATGAATATATGTGAGTTCTTGATCCTATCTTGCAAGTTTGTAGTCACCTACTATGTGTTATGATCCGGTAACCCCGAAGTGACAATAATCGGGACCACTCCTGGTGATGACCGTAGTTTGAGGAGTTCATGTATTCACTATGCGTTAATGCTTTGGTCCGGTACTCTATTAAAAGGAGGCCTTAATATCCCTTAGTTTCCACTAGGACCCCGCTGCCACGGGAGGGTAGGACAAAAGATGTCATGCAAGTTCTTTTCCATAAGCACGTATGACTATATTCAGAATACATGCCTACATTACATTGATGAATTGGAGCTAGTTCTGTGTCACCCTAGGTTATGACTGTTTCATGATGAACCGCATCCGGCATAATTCTCCATCACCGATCCAATGCCTACGAGCTTTCCATATATTGTTCTTCGCTTATTTACTTTTCCATTGCTATTGTTATCATCACTACAAAACACCAAAAATATTACTTTTGCTACCGTTACCACTACTATCATATTACTTTGCTACTAAATACTTTGCTGCAGATATTAAGTTATCCAGGTGTGGTTGAATTGACAACTCAGCTGCTAATACTTGAGAATATTCTTTGGCCCCCCTTGTGTCGAATCAATAAATTTGGGTTGAATACTCTACCCTCAAACACTGTTGCGATCCCCTATACTTGTGGGTTATCAAGACTATTTTCTGGCACCGTTGCCGGGGAGCATAGCTCTATTCTTTGAGTCACTTGGGATTTATATCTGCTGGTCACTATGAAGAACTTGAAAGACGCGAAAACAAAAATTTATCCCTCAACTACGAGGGGAGGTAAGGAACTGCCTTCTAGCTCAGCACTTGATTCACCTTCTGTTATGAGTAAGCTTGCGACACCTAAACCCGCTTCTGCTATTAATTCTGATATGTCGCATATTATTGATGATGCCACTTCTGCTATGCATGATACTTATGATGAAACTACTTCTATGCTAGATACTACTGTGCCACTTGGTGAATTTCTTGATGAACAACTTGCTAGGGCTAGAGAGAATGAAATTATTGAAACTGATAATATTGATGAAAGTGATGATGAAGGCTCTCCTAATAAATATGAATTGCCTGTTGTGCCTGAGGGCTATGTTATGGATGATAGAAGTGATCTTAAGAAATTATTAGCTAATCTTAAACAAAAAACTCTGAATGCTAGAATGAAATATGATCTTGCTTACGCTACTTCACCTATCTTTGTTACTGATAAGGATTATGAATTCTCTATTGATCCTGATATAATTACTTTGGCTGAATCTGATCCTTTTTATGGTTATGAATCTGAGACTGTTGTGGCACATCTTACTAAATTATATGATATAGCCACCCTGTTCACTAATGATGAGAGAACACGCTACTTTTATATCCTTAAAATATTTTCGTTCTTATTAAAGGGTGGTGCTAAGATATGGTTTAATTCTCTTGATCCTGGTTGTGTGCGTAGTCCCTAGGATATGATTTATTACTTCTCTGCTAAATATTTCCTTGCTCATAAGAAACAAGCTGCCTTAAGGGATATATATAATTTTGTGCAAATTGAAGAAGAGAGTCTCCCACAAGCTTAGGGGAGGCTTATCCAATTACTTAATGCTTTGCCTAATCTCCCTCTTAAGAAAAATGAAATACTTGATATCTTTTATAATGGACTAACCGATGCTTCCAGAGATTACCTGGATAGTTGTGTTGGTTCTGTTTTCTAGGAAGGAACACCGGATGAAGCTGAAATTCTATTGAATAATATGTTGACAAATGAAAATAATTGGACACTTCCTGAGCCAACTCCTGAGCCTATTCCTAAACCAACTCCGAAGAAAAGAGGTGTTCTATTTCTCAGTCCTGAAGATATGCAAGAGGCAAAGAAATCTATGAAAGAAAAGGGTATTAAAGCTGAAGATGTTAAGAATTTACCTCCTATTGAAGAAATACATGGTCTTAATTTACCGCCTATTGAAGAAATATATGGTTTTAATCCATAACCTATTGAAGAAACACATGGTCTTGATAACCCGACACAGGTAGTAAAGGTAAATTCTCTCTATAGATATGATAAAGCTGAAATCCCTCCTACTAAGTTTGCTAGCCAATGTTTGGATGAGTTTGATAACTTTATGGTTAAGCAAGAGGACTTCAATGCTTATTTTGGTAGACAATTGAAACAAAATGCTTATATGATTGAACACTTGGGTGATTATATGTCTAGAGTTAAAGGTGAACTTAAACTCATTAGTAAACATGCTTCTATGGTTACCACTCAAGTAGAACAAGTACTTAAAGCTCAAAATGATTTGCTCAATGAATTGAATAGTAAGAATAATGACTATGATGTTAGAGTGGCTACTAGAACTGGTAAAATGACTCCGGAACCTTTGTATCTTGAAGGCCACCCTAAGAGAATTGAGCAAGATTCTCAGAGAAATAATATAGATGCACCTAGTCCTTCTAAAAGGAAGAAAAAGAAAAATGATAGGACTTTGCATGCTTCTAGTGAACCTGTTATTGACACACCTGAGAATCCCAATGATATTTCTATTTCTGATGCTGAAACACAATCTGGTAATGAACATGATGTTAGGGAACGTAGTAATTTCAAAAAAATTCCTACACACATGCAAGATCATGGTGATGCATAGCAACGAGAGGGAAGAGTGTTGTCCACGTACCCACGTAGACCGAAAGCGGAAGCGTTAGCACAACGCGGTTGATGTAGTCGTACGTCTTCACGATCCGACCGATCAAGTTCCGAACGTACGACACCTCCGAGTTCAGCACACGTTCAGACCGATGACGTCCCTCGAACTCCGATCCAGCCGAGTGTTGAGGGTGAGTTTCGTCAGCACGACGGCGTGGTGACGATGTTGAAGTTCTAGCGACGCAGGGCTTCGCCTAAGCACTGCTACAGTATTATCGAAGTGGACTATGGTGGAGGGGGGCACCGCACACGGCTAAGAGATCAATGATCAATTGTTGTGTCTCTAGGGTGCCCCTACCCCTGTATATAAAGGAGCAAGGGGGGTGTGGCCGGCCATAGGAGGAGGCACGCAGGAGGAGTCCTACTCCTACCGGGAGTAGGACTCCCCTCCTTTTTCCTAGTTGGATTAGGACTTGGGGGAAGGGAGTGGAGGAGAAGGAAGGAAGGAGGGCGCCCCCCTCTCCTTGTCCTATTCGGACTAGGGGGAGGGGCGTGCGTCCAGCCCTTGCCTCCTCTCCTCTCTTCTACCTAGGCCCACTAAGGCCCATTTGATTCCCGGGGGGTTCCGGTAACCTCCCGGTACTCCGGTAAAATCACTATTTCACCCGGAACACTTCCGATATCCAAACATAGGCTTCCAATATAGCAATCTTCATGTCTCGACCATTTCAAGACTCCTCGTAATATCCGTGATCACATCCGGGACTCCGAACAACCTTCAGTACATCAAAACATATAAACTCATAATATAACTGTCATCGTAACGTTAAGCGTGCGGACCCTACGGGTTCGAGAACTATGTAGACATGACCGAGACACGTCTCCGGTCAATAACCAATAGCGGAACCTGGATACTCATATTGACTCCTACATATTCTACGAAGATCTTTATCGGTCAACCGCATAACAACATACGTTGTTCCCTTTGTCATCGGTATGTTACTTGCCCAAGATTCGATCGTCGGTATCTCAATACCTAGTTCAATCTCGTTACCAGCAAGTCTCTTTACTTGTTCTGTAATACATCATCTCGCAAATAACTCATTAGTTGCAATGCTTGCAAGGCTTAAGTGATGTGCTTTACCGAGAGGGCCCAAAGATACCTCTCCGACAGTCGGAGTGACAAATCCTAATCTCGAAATACGCCAACCCAACAAGTACCTTCGGAGACACCTGTAGAGCACCTTTATAATCACCCAGTTATGTTGTGACGTTTGGTAGCACACAAAGTGTTCCTACGGTAAACGGGAGTTGCATAATCTCATAGTCATAGGAACATGTATAAGTCATGAAGAAAGCAATAGCAACATACTAAATGATCGTGTGCTAAGCTAACGG